>NC_089476.1:2465316-2773480 GCF_036810415.1 Kwoniella dendrophila CBS 6074
CAGCTTCTACACTGTGTCACCGAAAGCTGGTATCAGGCAGATTAAAGGAAACTTACCAGAATAAAATAATTGCCAAATTTCCTGGTCATAAAACCCATACTGAATGACAGGTAATATACTTCCAACAGCTAACACAACTATTCCGCACTAACATCAAGAAAACGCAGGCGAAATATCGATCAGCCTTAAAATACGCTCAGACTTATGGATCATCCGGAGCTTATAGACTGAACTTTACTTACATAATCACATCTGTGTGCTCTATGTGAGACTTTAGATGAATGACAATTTAAAGTATGAAAACTTGCACTCATACTTAAACAGATTATACAGCAGACGAGATACGTCTTTAAAAAGGTCAAATCGATATATTCTTTATTTTGGGGTGTATTTTGAGGTGATTCTAAAACTATCCAATAATTGATAGGGTATATAATTCTACTTGGAAGATATTCAACTAGAAATTTCGAGAATATCAAGGCCCCGATCAGATGGGTCAAAATATTGAACGTTTCATTATGAAGATCTGTGGGATATTTCGTGTATGATCACGTCAGCTTAGGGAAATCTTTATTTATAGGCAAAAGTTGTCAATACACTTACAACCAAATATACTATACACACATAAACTTACTGAGCCCAAAGCTCTTCTATAGCCTGTAAGGATATACGGATTATCCATTTGCCAACCTACCGAAACAAGCGCTTCTTGGTGTGTTATCGTGGGCGAAGTTGTACGAAGAGCCTTTTCTCTTTCGTGATCATCATTTGAATGATTTCTAAAAGGGTAACCAAAATAGTTGTCTGATCTTTGTAAAGCAATATGATGGTTCCATGGGAATTCTATTGGTGTAGAATCATCCGATGAAGCTGAAGAGTAGAGTGGTGATTCGAATAAAGGTGAATCGACATCTGTTATACCCTTGGATACTTGGTATTTGAGGGTATTGTGTGAGAGCAAGTATGAAGTGTTAATTTTTATACTTTCTTTGTACAACATATTGTTATTCTCTGAGTCAGTTTGAAAGGAAAGACAGAGGATAAAAGCGGACAAACGGAATTGGAAAAGGAATTAGAATTGTAAAAAGAGAGTGAAGTGAGATTACAACTGATACTACTTATATACTTTGTGAATAAGGTCATGCTCAATCCTTTTGGAACCACTGACTTGTGATATTATAAGCGAGTGTTAAGGTTAGTTGCGCCCGTTGTCAAGTGCACTAAACTTAATCAAAGTTGATTCAACCTTGTATCTTTCAAAAGGAGTACTTGGTTTTTTTGGGACGCTCGGACAATGCCACAATTTGAGATTACTGTAATCTTATTGACTGGCTGCGATACATTTCTCAACGTTGCATCTTACGTAACCACCTCCAGGATTGTTGACATAAATTATATAGGATATTTCACGTGACTTATCAGGACTCCGTCCGGTTAAAAGTCAAAAGTTGAAAGTTGAAAGTTGAAAGTTGACAGGTCCAGAGTGGTCTTAAAATTGGTGAAAAACTGTGAATATATCACTTTTGATCACTACATTGCTCTACTCGCAGTTTTGATACAGTCAGATCAGAGACTGATTCAAGATGGCTCAAATCAGATCAAAAATGTCATCTGGCAAGCGAAAAATTAAATCCACTTCGTCAGCAATATCGTCAAAACCTCGAACTAGATTAGCACCTAATGAATTAAAATGGAAAGCTGTAAATACACCTTCATTCTCAGGTATAGATGGTGGAGGAGGAATGATGATGCTCGAAGAGTTGGATGATGTAGATATTGAGTGGGAAGAAGGTGAAGGTGGTAGAAAAACAGCTAGATTTGTTGTAAGTGTAATGACTTATGTGATCTTTATCACTCTAGAAGAGGTAGCTGATTTGAAGGAAAATAATAGGCAAAGGAAGGTAAAAAGAATAATAAAGGCAAGGAGAAAGCTACAGAAGAGCCTATTGTTGAAGATGATCAAGAATCCCTTGAGCAAGAGCTGAGAATAGGTGAGGAAGAAGAAGCGGACGAAGAGAACTCTACAGAAGAAGAAGAAGTCGAGGAAACTGAAGAAGCTTTTCCAGATTTTGCTGCTCTGGAGCAGGAGGAGCTGTATGAGGAAGATGACGAGGATCATGGGGAAGAGGAGGAAGAAGAGGAAGAGGAAGAAGAAGGTGAAGTAGAGGAAGAACCTTTGTTCAATGGTAAGCTGCGTATTTTGCATTCTGATAAATGTGACTTGTAGCTTATTTTACTTGGACACCGTTTTTAGACGACTTACTGCCCGAATGGAAGGACATAACGTTACATACATCACTCAAGAAAGCTTTCTTAGCTGCCGGATACGTAAAACCAACGGATATTCAGAAAAGAGCTATACCAGCTGGATTAACTAATAGAGATGTAGTTGGTGTAGCTGAAACTGTAAGCTTCTTTCAATCGTTTGATTGGTCTCAAGCTTACTGTAAGATTACTTTGATAGGGTTCCGGTAAAACATTAGCATATTCACTTCCAATGTTATCTCATTTACTTCGATCACCATTACCTATTCCATCTGCAAGAAGGAAATTAAAAGGTTTGGTCCTCTGTCCTACCCGTGAATTAGCTCTTCAAGTGGTAGATCATCTTAATATACTCTTAAAACATATACCGTCAAGTTCAGCTACAAGTGAAAATGAAGATGACGAAGATAAGGCAAAATCATCAAAATCTACCGGACCACCGAGAATCAGTATAGGTAGTGTAGTTGGTGGTTTATCAGCTCATAAACAGAAGAGAATTTTAGATAGAGGTTGTGACATTTTAGTAGCTACTCCAGGTCGATTGTGGGATTTGATAAAAGCGGTATGTGTTTTATATCGCCTATTAGCTCTTGAATCATGGCCTGTTGGCATATGGGTGAGCTAATTTTGGTATGACCCTTTAGGACGATGAACTAGCTAGTAGTGTTAGAACTTTGAGGTTTTTGGTGATTGATGAAGCGGATAGAATGATTGAGAACGGTCATTTCGCAGAATTAGAGAATATCGTTAGGTTAACACAACGATCTGGAGGGTGAGTTAGCTAAGAGAAGAGTCTCTGATTTAGCTAATCGTAATGAATGATATTCCAGCGCAAGCCAAGGTCCAGATGATGAGGACCCCGTTTTTGCTCAAATGTCAACTATGTTAGAAGACTCTGAAGCTAGAGATGATATGCAGACATTCGTGTTCTCAGCAACATTATCTAAAGATTTACAGCAGAATTTGAAGAGAAAGCAGAAAGCTGGTGGTAGAGGTAAAGGAAAGCGAAGTTCTACATTGGGTAAGTTCGGCTGGTTTCCAGTAGTTGTTAGGACTTGAACAGCTGATTTTATGCTCATACAGAGGATCTTGTGGATAAGCTTGATTTCCGAGATCCAAAGCCTGAAGTTATCGATCTCAGTCCTGAAGGTGGTGTAGTAGCTAGTTTGAGAGAAAGTATGATAGAATGTGTTTTATCTGATAAAGTGAGCCTTTCTAGCAAGAGAGTATTATTGCGGAATGAATGCTGAAGCTGATATACGATATTGATCTCTACAGGATTTATACCTGTATTACTTCTTATTACGTTATCCGGGAAGATCGATAGTTTTCGTAGGATCAATCGATGGTATAAGGAGATTGATACCATTATTTACATTATTAGAATTACCTATTTACCCATTACATTCACAATTACAACAAAAACAAAGATTAAAGAATTTAGATAGATTCAAATCAAACAAAAATGGGATTTTGATTGCAACTGATGTAGCAGCAAGAGGTTTAGATATACCACAAGTTGATCATGTCATACATTTCAATTTACCTAGAACAGCGGATGCTTATATTCATAGATCAGGTAGAACTGCAAGAGCTAAAAATCAAGGTTTCTCGTTACAAATTTGTAGTCCTGAAGATAAATCAATTCAGAGGAATTTAATGAGAAGTTTAGGTAGAAGTGAGTTATCATTATGTGTCTTCACTTACTGCAGCCGTTTTATTAAAATCATATCAAAAATATTTCATCACTGACGATACAATTGTAGCCCACGAATTACCTGAATTATCAATTGAAAATGGATTTTTACCATCTTTAAAATCAAGAATAGAATTAGCCAAAGAAATTGAAAATTTAGAACATTTAAATTCAAAATCACAACATGATAAAAATTGGTTATTAGAAACTGCAGAATTAATGGATTTAGATATTGATCCTGATTTATTAAGTGATAATGAATTAGATCAAGATAAAGATTTACCTTATCATCGTAATAATAAAAATACATCTAAAAAAGGACAAAAGAAAAGAAAAGATATTAAATCCTTAAAATTTGAATTAAAAGATTTATTAAAAGAAAAATTATTAGCAAGAGGTATTTCAGCAAAATATCCTACTTCTGGATCAAAAGTTATTATAGATGATTTATTAAGAGAAACTGGTAAGTTTCCTCATTTTCATTTTATTCAATTTCATTTATCAGATATTCGGATTTCATAGACTAACTAATCTCACATATCAATATGTAAAAATAGGTCACGCTACTTTACTTGGAGCAGGTACTCAAAAAGCTTATGATGAAGTACAGAAAACTTCAAAGAGGAAATTGAATAAAAGTAGAGGTGTTAGTGGTACAATCAACAAGAAGAAAAAGATCTGATCTGACGCATACGCTTGGAATGGGAGATCTTCGATATGAATTTCTTGTAGTACCATCGTTTCATACCAGGCATCATGTCTGCATAAATTCGGATTAATACGATCTATGCATACAGTACTAGATCTCTACATTACAATATCTACATCACCTTCTTCCCTCTTTTCATCCTCAATATCAGTATTGACCAATTCAGCTACTTCTCGTATCCTTTCTTCTAATCCATTCTCACTAAGATATTTATTGATAATTTCAATTTCTTTCTCGTGATCAGCCATCAATGAAGCAATATCTTCAGCTGAGAAAGTTGGAAATCGTGCTGCTAATTCTGCTGGTAAAGGTGGTTGAGATGATGTAAATGGTGATAGTATAAAATTCTTTGGAAAATCTATTTACATTTCATCGGGAGTAGATTGATCAGTCAAACCTTCTTCGAGAATACAGATGGAAGAAAAACGATTTTCGTACCTTTAATATCATCAACTATCTTTATCGTCTGATACGCTAGGGAACTTCGTACTTTGGCTCTTTGAGCTTGTTCACTTCTTCCAGCAGTACTTGCGATTGCAGCCCAGCTATTTCCAAATATCAGTTGATATTCCTACAACTACGTCTAATGCAGCCAGCAAACAACTCACTCATCCCGTATATAGACTCTTCGCCATATGGATAATAAAGCTACTTGTTTTCGACCTTCCGGTAAAGACTATATATGTGGTCAGCAAAATCTGACGAAAAGGCTAATTCTGTCTATACTCACTGTATCTCCAACTAATCTTTCCAAAGCTAACGCGGCATCTCCTGCTCTTTCAAAATTATTTTTCAATGTGAGGACATCTACCAAGCTTTCTAAATCTAACGCTGTGCCATCGATGAGTTGTTTTGTGAGATTGATGAACAATTTCTTAAAAGCGGGTCGATCTGATAACAGGGACACCTGTTCTTCTAGTTTTGGTGCGTTTCGACGATTTGGTGGAGAGAAATAATTTATAAGTATAGATTGTACATTCACCAAATCGAGTTCATCATCCAGATCTACAACAAGCATGTCAGTGCAATCCAAGAAAGAGCGTTACAGAGGAAGCTAAAAGACTCACCAATGAGTAATTGCCTCCTACTATCGGAAACACCCTTACTCCTAACATCAGCAATAGCAGCAAGTTTCGCTATACTTCCGACAAGCTATTATGCAACGTTCTTGGTCAGTACGGATGGTCCTTTTCTCGCTGCACACGTGCGAGCTGTCACTCACACTCTGTTGTTCTAATGCTTTGGTACTATCGTCTTTCATCACTTCTTTGAGAGCACCAGCCGCTTCGTCGTATCGCTTGAAAGCAAGATGATGCATCCAAGCCAGCTCGGGATAGTCGTGTTCAGCAAAGAAACGTGTGACCAGAACTCCATAAACTTCGTCATGGTTGAGGAGCTCATATGCTTGTCCTGTTTTTTTTAACCCGGTCGATTCAGCGATCATTAAAAGCGTGTCTGTTATAGTCATCACTCACCTTGATCGATATACCATTGATATAGCACGAAAGCAAATTCTTCGCCGAATCTTTCAATATATGTTTGTAATCTAGCGGTATCTGGTCCTGCTTGGCCATGGCACAGTATCACCAAGGTGAGGTAATCTGTGTGATTCTCTGCTAGTTCATATGCTTCTGCCAATCGGTCAATACCAACTACATCTCTCTAAAGTCAGCATGTACAAATGCTTTTCCACTGGATAGACCTCAGCTCACCTAAAGGCCGTATGATTCTAGGTTTCATCTCTGCCCATTTCTCTCGTAGCCTCAAGCCTTCTTGCGGATCCGCTCCTTCGTCGATTTCCCTTCTAGAACAATTCAAGTCAGCACCGAGTCCGTTCCATCGCCAATGTCTTGCGATTTACCTAGATGTAGCTCGACATTTGTCCTCCATATTGGTACATAAAGCAGCTGCCAGTATGGTCATTTGTCCTTTCAATCTGGATTGTAATTGTTGTTCTTTCTTCAGATTAGGTTCAGATGACTCAGAATATGGCTCGTCAATAACAGATCCAAGATCACGGGTTCGCTCTTTAATCAAACCTTCTGTGGTATTATAGAGGAAATCCAAGGCCTCTACGAGTGGATCTTGAGCAGTCCATATTTCGATTGCAGGTTTCTCTCGATCGATTTCATAAGTGTGAAGTTCTTCTTCCCTATACTGAGCAGCAGCTCTTTCGACTACCTAAGAGATATATAAGCATAATTGTCCCAAGCTAAAAAAAGACCACTTAACTCACTATGAAGATCCTGTTCGCCTCGGTGATCCATGAAGACCACTCATTCCGATTGACCGATTCCAGAGCGGCACGAACAGTCGCATACACAATCTCGAGCAGTTTGTCAAGGTTTTGTATCTATATCTTCGCTTAGCCTTGTTCATCGCTGTAATATGGCATGAATACTTACCTGCGTACGGAAGAATAGTCGAACAAAGTCTTCCTCTTCCACTATATCGGCTTGGTGCATATAGGTGAGAATTGCTTGAGATAGTATGGACTTAGGGGACAAAGTATGTATTTGGCTGAAATTGAGTCAGCGATTACCATAAACCAAAGGAGATATAGGACTTACTCCATATGACGATTCTGATAGTCCCATAGGTCTATTGCGCCTTTGATCTTTTCAGCGTCCCGAGATAGTCGACGGCGCGAACTTTGTGGAAGCTAAGATAAGATATGATCAGATCAGTCTCTATGTCGTCGGTTTCGGAGGAAGACCACACACCACTGTCAACAAGCCATTTTGACGTATAAAATTCATGAGCTCCTTCAATCTCAATAGCCTGTCGCTTAGATGCGACCGGATCTCGAATATCCCAGGCATATATGAGGAGTCTGGAAGCGATCATTAGCAGCTTGAAACAACAATAGGCGATATTGACGCACTAGACGATACAATTTCCGCTGAAACAGTGTCTGCTGCTTCTGCTATATCACCTTGAAAGCCTGCTGGCAAGTCGAACGACAAAGGATTCTAACACTAGTCGTTAGCTGCAAGCTGTGCAATTCAGCAATTTAGCAACTCACATCACTTCTTTCGCCGAAGAATACAGCTTGTTCCATCTTGGACTTTAATCTAGCCGTAGCGGACGACGACTGAGTGCTGCAAGATTTGGTAAGTTACAATAAATAAGCACCAAATTGAGGGGATACTTACAAGGCGTCAGTTGCGGCTCTGGTTTCTAGGGCTTCTATAGACATCAGACCACCGGTTACTGGTATAGCTACAATGGAAGGTGGACCACTTTCCCTGTTTGCCGTCAACGAGCTTGTACTGCCTGCTCCGATGAAAGCATTTCGACCTGAATCTTTCAATGTTACAGCTTCTTCGTACGGCGATCCTGCAGTAGCGCATGAATCAGTGCTTTGCTTCTCACTGAGGAAGCTCAGAACGTACCTTCATCTAAAGAGACCATCAGGACAGCTTCAGCAAATCTGATAAACGCCATTGAGCTACCTTTGGGGACCAGCAATCGAGGGACATCGAGTGTTCTTGGATCGGAGTGCTATATACGACATTAGCAGGTGGGTGATAAATTATACATGCTTAACTCACAGCTAGGTATGATACTTCCACCACTCTAGCAATCATCAACGATTGAGATCGAGGATGTATCGAGAACGTAATAATAGCATGAGAATTATGTAATCTAGGATATCCTGATGTGCTGGTTTCTTGCTCCACATATGAGATGAGAACGGCAAGCTCATCTTGGCTGTACTTATGATCAGCATTTTACTATATATGGGAGAACATTCATGACACTTACCCAAATGAGACGATATCATTCATTTCCAACGATACGGCTCCACTAGACCAATTGTCGAAACACCAATTCCCTACTGTTTCGTGTAAATCGTATTCTTGTATGAACTATCAATTTCAATCAGCTCTACTGTTCTCCACAAGGAAAACCGACACTTGCCTTCTGACTATCTGGACCAAACGCCCACTTTTGCAGCATCCTTCGAGCCAAGATGTATACATGACCGGATGCTGCCGCGACAGACGAAACTCCATCTTTGTCTTCCCTGGCATTGAAGATTTGAGCTGAAGCTCTACCGAACATACCCCCCGGTCTAGTCAGAGTGGTCAAACTAGGTACCAGTCGTCCTCCAGATGATGATACGGTGAGTCGAAAGGCGAGGGATGAGGTTGTGGTTAAAAAAAAATTGTTTCCCTTCGACGAATCTATTTGTCAGCTACTCGCCGTCCAACCCAAACGACACAACTTACATCGATTTTCCATAATTTCTCAACGAAATCATCTTCCCCTAATTCCATATAGATCTCTTGGAATCTATCGACGTTCGACAAAGCTAAACCCATACTTTCCCAGAGACGGATTTCGCCAGATGTTGAAACTAATATCAGTCCTGGTTCTGAAGATGCTGGGCCTGTATATAGAGCTGCAAGTGTCGGAGGTTGAGTGGGAGTGTTAGAGTATGACACAGGAGGTGAAGGGAACTTGTAGGTCGTTGGGGCTGAATGTGTTCGCTAGTGAAGAGAGTACATATGAGTTCAGCTCAGATTGTACGCAGAAATACTTGCTAGAGGTAGCTCACTTTCGCATAGTTCCATGCTATACAAGTGGAAGGAGATGCGACCATGGCAAATCCACTCTTAGGATCAACATGGCCAGCAATAGGGTTGGCGACAAGGTCTATATTGATATAAAATAAGTGTTCTGGCATGCTCAATAAATTTCCAGGATCGGAAACAACGTACCAGAACTCTTGATTAAAGAAGCGACTTCTTTTGGTAATGGACCTAAACTTGTGACCAAATGCCTTTCATCCCTACTCCAGTATACTCTATCCTTTTCATGTCCTTCCTCTAACCTGGTTGTGCGCACGGTATCTCCCGCCGACGAAGTAGGTGAAGTACCTCTCTTAATTACGGCCAGACGCGAAGACCTAGCTGATGGTGTTGGTGCTTGAGAGAGGGAAGCAGATTCAGCGAAAATGGAAGGTGTTTGATGTCTGGACCGAGCTACGGAAGCTCGAGAAGCTGCCTTCCGAGGCGTCGCGCGCGTTGAAGGTGAGTTGAACATGACTTCTTTTTTAGGAAGCCACTTGACAGATCTTTGGGGCACCTAGAATGCAGGAATTCGATATGAGGAATGTCAATTCATGAACAGAAGACGAAGTATTTCAACCTTCAACTCGCAATTATTGCTGTCATGATGTTCGCGTACCAAGTTGTCCAGGTCACGTGCGCCTTATCTACCGCCTATGTATTACGTAACATACCATTGATATAATGAAACTTAGCTGATGTCTGGTATTGGGTCTTGCCAAAACAATGATGATATTGTCTAGATTTGTTTGCGCTACCTTCTCGATATTGTATCCATACGTCACGTTCTAATCAGCTGAGAGAACCACGCTTATCAAACGGGAAAGCAAATTAACCGAAAACATGTCAGATAAACCACAATTATCGGCTGTAAGTCACACTTTCCAAGTTAGGTTTTACATCTTCACGATATATGCTGATACAATTGGTCTTTAGGCTGCAGCTCGACCATCATGGAATAAAGATGAATGGGAGGCTAGAGCAAAAGCAAAAGATGAGGAAAATGCAGAGTATGCTAAATCAGCGGAAGCTGCTATGCTAGCTGGTGAGTGGTCCCTTCATTATTCATGGAAAACGATTGAATCATAGCTAATACACCAATGACACTACTTTATTTGCTTATTTGACTTCTTCTTGATATCATACAATTATTCGCTCCCACTTCGAATAATCTTTCTCGATGTCGCTCGGATCGTACAATAGGTAAAGCTCCACCGCGTAGGAGATTAGGAGATGATCTACCTAAGCCAACTAAGAATCTGGAGGCAAGGAAGGAGGATCTGGACCTCAACAAAAACCTTAACAAAACAATGTTGGTACAGACGTCTACTACGGGGAAAGGTCCAAAAGGTGCAGGATTTTATGTGAGTGTATATTGGGCCGCTCATTGCATGGAAGTTCACTGATGGATCATCTTGCCTAATAGTGTGAAATGTGTAATCGTACATTCAAAGATTCGTTATCGTATTTAGATCACATAAATGGAAGAGGTCGTAAGTGAATTCTATACATTACCAGATAGTCTTGAGGATTTCTTTCTTAATATTTGAGATTTCTTTAGATCTTCGAATGCTTGGACAGACGACTCAGGTGGAAAGATCAACTTTAACGCAAGTGAGAGCTAAAATAGCCGCATTAAGGGAATCTACGAAAACAGCAGTAACAGCGAAAAACTTTGATTTTCAAGCGCGTTTGAAAGCTGTTCGAGAAGCAGAGTCAGTTGAAAAGGACAAAAGGCGTGAAGAGAGGAAAAGGAAAAGAGAAAAGAAAAGGGAAGAAGAAGAATATAAGAAAATGGGTATATTCAAAAATGATCGTCAGAAAGAAGAAGATGATGGGAAAGATAAAAAGGGATTAGATCAAAAAGAAGCTAAGAAAAGGAGAAAAGTAGAAAATAGAGAAGATAAAGAAGTTGAACAAGCTATAAAAGAAAGAGAAGATATGGCTAACATGATGGGTTTCGGTAGGTTTGGTGGTGCAAGAAAAAGATAATTTCCTCAGCACATGTCTTTCTCAAAGCATTTCCTCAGAAGCCTTGTACACCACTATTATTCAGAATTTCAAGTGGAGTAATAACATATGTTGTAAAAGTATAATGCATGGCACAGTCAAACAGACAAGTATCACCTAATATTATGACATTTCAGCCATTAAAAGCGCAAAAATCCAGTTACGGGGATATTTTCACCGCATATTGAACATCCGATACATTCGATCTCTCCTCTTGATATGGCTCACAAGTTATCAGGACCATGAAATTTCCGGCTAGAATCACCATTCTCAGCAGAGCTCGACATAGGTCTTCTAGTCACGCTATCAACCTTTGTCTCCCTTACGTTTCATTCAGTATCATTCTTCGCACGATTTCAGTCACTTTGTGCTTATCAGCTGATTCACCTTGATTGGTACTTGTTGTCGATAATTCCTTTGGTAGACAAATCACTTCACACAACATCGTATCATTGTCCTCTCTCATTTGTCTGTTACGTACAATACATCGTCCTTTTTCCTTGCATTCCCTCAGCCGACTTTAACGGAAGATGGAGGAGGAAAGGGCGAGAATCCTTCAAAGGAAAGGCAAAACGATAAATGTTGTAGTTGACACTTAGAAATCGTATGCATGCGATACAAACCTGTATTACTTGCTACGGTGTGTATAAATGTGCTGTATGTCTAAATTTCGATATTTGTGTTTGACCTTCTGACATTTAACAGCAAACTTAAACTCAATCTCGCGAAGACGCGAAAACTATACATCTGAACAGCTAAAAAAGTCAATCATTCTACCATAGCCCGTAAAACATGCCGACGTTGCGTTTGTTTCATCAGAAACAGGAACCCTCCGCAATTAATATCAATACAGAAGGGATCCAACGATATACAAAAAGCAGAAATGCTTGTTCAACGTGCAGGTTGAAAAAGCTCAGATGTGAACGGCCTTTCGATTCTACAACTCGAGTGAAATACCGCTACCCCTGTTGTACCTTACGAAAGTGATGATCACGAAGGCCTTTATCAATCGCAGAGACAGACTTACAGTAGCTGGTATCTCGCTGATGACATAATATTGTGAACTCTGCTAGCGCTTGCTCAACATGCATTACTTTGAGGAGGAAATGTAGTGCTGTAAATCAGAGGGATAATAACGAATTCATCCCCGGATCCATTGAAAGTACAGAAGAAGGAGAAATAGCCACCGAATTCAACGATTCTCAACGTCAACAAGACAACGCACAGTCAGACGCCTCATTCATAAGCATACTTACTACAGGCTTCAATCCTTACCATTACACATCTAACGAACCTTCGTGTGGCCTTGATCCCATAGATACAGACGACGCGGAAGAGCCTAGAGAATATATTGCAGCTTCTGACAATAATCAGCCTCTTGACAGTCTGACTGGCATTTCTTTTGAATATCAACTCAAACAGAAATATCCAGTCATGAGTCCAGGGAATTTCCAACCGCAAAATCCAGCAGACATGATACCGATTCCAGGTTTATTCCAAGATAACACTCGTTGTCAACATGACGAGTCATCCTCGCTGGATTTCAACCAGATAAAAAGAGACTGATAAGAGATGAGCAATCATACTTAATGGCTGATTTGCGGTACCGTATGCATTTAAGTAACTGTGGACGTTAGATTGCATGGCGTTTCACTCAGCTGACAAGGCTCCTATCAGCTCAATTTTACGAGATCAAAAGATAGGACGAAGATGATACCTCTCGCTGTGATAGCAAATCGAATCCCCTGACCTTCCGATTTTTGAACTTCCAGTACAACTGGATGACGGTGAAATCGAACGAGCCATGAATCAGTTTCTGACGGATGATACTGTCTCTATTGAGGATCCGAATAAACTGGATCACGCTAGCCTTGCAGGACCTATACTTGTTGTAAGTATTGGAGACAGAATGATGAAGTCTGATGCATACAATTGCCTCGATTATCCTAACGCAGGGTAGTAGAATTATTGAGAGTGAACCACGCACAGATCGTGTAGACGTTTGTGGCGAAAAGGGACCCCTGTCGCATTTTTGCAAATCCATGAGTATTCACCCATACTCGTATTAAACACCCAAATATACAAAGGACAGTGCACGATTTGATCCTGACCTATCAACAGCGATATTTTCCGATCAATTTTCTACTGAAAAGGGGGACACAAGAGAGCTAAGCATAAATATCACAACATCAAACACACAGGATTTTCAAAGGGGGGGGTTGATGAAATCTGAAAAATCCGTCATTCGGCGAAAAAGGCGTTCGGCCTTTACTCCATATGTTAAGCTTGTTGTCTACGCCCATCATTGTGAATGTGACTGTATGTAAACATTTGCTCGGCATCGTTCCCCTTTTCTCTAGTGACAACGATGAACATGCTGAGACCAGAACACATGCTTGATTACGACGAGCGATGTTACAAGCATCCTTTGTTTTGATTAGTTTCATTTTTTTCGAATAGCGAAGGATGTGCTGCAAAAGTCTCACACTACGAGCACAGGATATACCCTTAATTCTGGTTTCGAGGGATACCTTTGATATTGAGTTGAATTGTCAATGCACTTTTCAGGTAAGATCTATCGATGCGTACGATAATGCTAATCTAAAAATTTACCAAATTTTGATCACAATAAGCTTTCTCAAAGTTTTCCTTCTATACGTCATGTTGATACGTACTTCCACTTGATGAATCTTCCTTCAAGACATCAAATCATCAACGGTCACCTTATTGTTCTTGAAAAGGTTTTGATGGTAAACTGGATTCAGGACTAAGTGATTAGACACCATCAGCATATCCTTTGATTATTGGACTTGACAATTTCGAACTAGTGCAAACGAGATTAATTGAGTAAGCTTGATCCTGTTCAGCATCGATCGGATGGATTCAACATATCTCTGTCAAATTATCTCATCCTTTCTTTCACTTATTGCAGCATTTATCCATGAACTTCAAGTTTTTGAGAAAGACATATCAAGCAATACCCTCCATTCAAGAAAGATAGTCGAAAATTAACTGTGATATCGAAAATGGACGAAGAGATTCAACCTTATAGAGGAATGTTAGCTTGTTTTCCTTGTATGATTCTCTGGAAATGGGGAAGAGGAAGGTTAGCCAAGAATGATGTGAGGTCATTCTACTGCGACGTTCCCTATTTGGTTAAAAGAAAATGGTTTATGAAGAAGACAACAAGTTTTCAACTGAAATCTTATATCTCGAAAGTGGCGATGATCTAATCACTTGTTATCGTTATCACTTTTACCGAAATCAGACAAGATACTGTAAGGTAATTTGCTAACGATCCTTCGATTCATATCTTGTATGTCACATAGCCTGAACATGAACCATTATTCCCATCACCTTCAACCATCTTAACACCACCAAGACCGCATTCAAGACCAAGATTACCTAACATCAATTCTTCTTCCTCATCTTTCGCATTTTACGCTTCTGAACCTACTTCACCTACAAAATCCACTGGATATGGTTCAGGATATTTTGGTGAACATAAAAGAGCGGCAAGTAGTTCAAGATTAAGTCAAGAAGGTAAAGAAAGATTAGGTAGTATTTCAAGAGCCTATGCTAAGTGAGTTTCAATCATTCCTTCAAATGCATATTATCTTTTAAATCTCTGTACTGTGGAGTAGTAGTTGAACGATGCTGACGTATAATAATACAAAAATAATCCGTTTTCAGCCGAATGCAATCACTTGATCCACCTTCTCACAATTCATCACCTATACATTCTACACCGCATAACCAAAGTGGTTATAATACACCAAACATTAGACCGTTGTCAGCTTTCAATCCATTGACCACCACTTCTAATACAACTTCATACACTTTACCTTATAGACCACCTGCACTGAATTTAGGTAGATCAGCATCAGAACCTAGAAATTTAAATGATCTAGGTGGTTTTGCCCCTCATCAAATACCTGCTTTTTGTTCTATCAATGTTGGAAGAGGTGGAATTAGAGGTAACAGAAGAAGAAGTGCGACTGTAACAGACAGATTACACTCTCCACTTGCTCTAAACAATGTTAATGAAGGTAATTCAGGAAATATTAAGAGAGATAGAGGTAGAAGTCCGGGTCCAAAATTAGCTGGACATATGATACACGATACTAGTGATAACGACTTCGTTGATCAATCGCATTATAAAGAAGAAACCGACAAAGTACCGAAATTAATGGGAAGAAGTCTATCACATCCTGGTTTGACTACAATCACAAATGATCTTCAGGACGACACATCAAATGAAGATCAGGAACAAGATGAAGAGCAAGTTGTCGTAAAGAGAGAGCTAGGTCTTAGAGGTTTACGCAATGGTAGAGGAAGTAAGAGAGGTAAGAGTAAATCAAGCGGTAGAGGCGGTAAGAGAATTAAATCGAATTGAACGAACAAAGAAGCAAACAATATATAACAAACCTAAAACATCAAATAGTTCAAACAAATGACGATCGTCTGATATTTCAGATATAGAATGTACTGCAACACAATACTTGACCCAGCGATTATCACCTCCGCAGTCATATAGAGCACCCAAATAACGAAACTGAAATGTTCATTCAACGCATTATGTCATTTTTAAAAGATAGAATTATCATGCTTAAATAATTCATATGTAAAAACCATTATCATTACAACTCATTTATGTATGTATATATAAGCAACTTCAGACCTCATCGTAGACCATCTACGCGTTTCTTACAAGTACACGATCAACATCCGTACATTGCAAAAGCTAGGACTCAGTACTTGGTTTCTTGATTGTTGCACCGTGTCTCTTCCTTTAACGCCTACCGCTTCTCGGTCTATTCGAAGAGGGCTCCTCGCTTTCTTCATCATCATATTGAGTTTCTGGTACGACATCTCTTCTGGTCGATGACGAATCAACTCTCCAACCAGACTATATAGTATATGGAAGTGATTAGCTCGTATTCTATATCAAAAATCTGAGTTATAAGAGTCGGATTCAGGCAAAGGATTCCAAACTCACTGGACCAGCTCTTTCAATAAATACACTTCTATTTCCATTTTGCGTAGAACTTGGATTTTCTTCTTCCTCCAAATCCAAGTCATCCTCATCATCTTCGTCAGTCTCCTCTTCTTCGTTGTTACTTCTCTTTTTGCCATTAACGTTACTCGCCCTTTTATGTTTTCTGTTTCCCAATGATCTAAATTCATCTTCTGCTTTAGAAACTGACTTTTCACCTATTGGTGTTGGTTCATTTTCTGAAAATCTAGTTTTACAATCAGGACAAGTTGGTCTAGGTAATTTTGATATTGCCGCAAAACAGTATTCGTGGAAATGAGCTTCACCTAACAGCAGCAAATAAGAGAACATCAGCTTTAATAGTTCGTTGAGATTTGTCTAACTCGATGCGGAAGGAATGTGATAAGGATGTATCCTCAACTAACAATCTCTGGTTGAACAACAAACACCCTAGAAAACAATGATTGTCAGCTTGGTTATTTTATCTATTAATTACATGAGATAAATAGAGCTTACATCTAGCATAAGACGTTTACATTGTTTACAGTTCTGCATATAATCCTCAAACTGCTGCTTTAGGTAAGGTTCTAGTTCTAATGCAGCTCTTACGCCTATTGTATATCTTCCTCGTCTACCATGACAAGGAAAAATAGTCAGAAATAAAGGTCAGCTGTCAGGATATCCCAAAAATACAACATCCAAAACAACTTACTTGGATTTATACAACCATCCTCTCGAACATAACGAATTGAGTAAAGTTTCAGCTACATGCCTTGCCATTTGACTTTCTAATTCTCCTACGATCGATAAAGCTTGACCATGCGATATTGAATTAGCAGGATATGATTCTATTATTTCTTTCACCTAGGGAAGAAGCGTTTGTAAATCAGCTTGGAATTCCATTGGTATTGAACGAAAAATGGGAATCAGTAGATGACGAGATCACTTACTACTCTTCGATAATAATCAATTTCTAGTGGTGTATAATCAGTGGCTTGTAATGCTACTTCTGTAGGATCCGTATTCCTCTGTTCGTACCACAAGCCTCCCCACAAATCAGCTCTGGCTACTCATGTAAATTTTCGTGTTCGATTGTGAGCATGTAGTAAAAGGTGTAATGACTGGGATCTTACCAGTACTACCCATGACTTCCCTTTCCCTATCTGTTCCTGACCCGTTATTACTTCCATGCCCAGATCATGCAGTATATCCGAAACATCTGTGAGGAAAGTCCGGAAACCTCTTAATGAAACATCATGTGTCGGTCGAAAGGTATCATCATTCGCTATTTGACAAAGTCGAAATCAAAATTAGATTCTGGAACTGGGCTTAAACAGGTTATAGTTATATCTTCGTGTTGGACAACATACCCTGACAAGCTCCTACAGCTCTTTTGTACATTTCCAGAGCCACATCTTCCTTCATAGCCCTTCTTGATAGCATCGATTGTATGAATATTCGATGTAGGTTTGATGAAGGTACATGTCTAGCCTGACTCATTCTGTCCGTTCAGTTGCGTGCGAGCATTTGTCTCTTATCGAGATACTGTCGTTGTGGAGATGAAGTTGTATGACTGTCTAGATGAATATGGTAAAAAGCAGAGTAGTTGATGCATACAAATGAAGCTGATATATAGTTTTGAAATTAGGAGGATGCAAAATAGTTGATGTCAACCTGTAATCTTTATTTTGGCTTTTACGCGTTACGTTACGTACGCGTACTTCAGCTAGATCATGATCATAATATAATATAATGATCTCGAATATCACGTGATCAGCATATCTTGGACCCGTGCCTGGCTCAGCAAAGATTTCTGCAGAGAAGAACGTCTATACTGCAGAACTGAGATAAGCACAAAGCTGCAAATAATCGAATATAATATAGTAGCCATCTATAAGACAACAATCCAACATTCACTCAGAAGCTGCATACAGCCATACTGGAAATAAGATGGTAGACGCTGTAGTCACCAAAAGACTGCATGTCGGTGGTCTGACACCCGCAATTACCACTGCTCATATCAAAGAAAGATTTTCAAGTTTTGGAACGGTCAGTGATGTTGAAGAACTAGGACCGGATGCACTGGGTGAGTAAACTTCACTGCTATGTGAGGAAATGAAGGAGACACAAGTGCTTACAGGCTCAAATATGTTGACATTATAGGTCAACCGCGTCCATTCACATTCCTGACTTTACAATCAACGCCAGTCCAATTAAAGAAATGTTTAAATATATTAAGTGGATCATTCTGGAGAGGCACACAATTGAGATTATCAGAAGCCAAACCAAATTTCACGGAGAAATATAAAGAACCTGAATCAAGTCAAGAAGAAAAACGGAAGTTATTAGAAAAGAAAAGAAAAAGAGTTGAGTCTTCTAGAGGTGAAGATGTAGGTAAATTAGCACAAGATATTAGATTAGTTACTCCGAAAATAGCTGAAAAGAAGAAATTTTGGATAACACAACACAAAGACGGTGAAGATTGTTCAAGTAGAATTATTAGACCTATAACTATCAGACCAAGTCATCCAATTGGAAAACCACTAATTGACAACCAAAATCAAAGTCTCATTCAACAAAAACTACAAAAGAAAGATACAATGAAAACGAAAAAAAGAACGTTGAAAGGTCCACCAGCAAGGTTAAGAAGAAAAGTCATAAATCCAATTTCATGGGGATCAATCTATGTTACAGGTGATCAACTGAACAAGATATATGGTAATGATGATGATGAGAAAGAAAAAGTAGCAGGCGATTGGGAATTCGAAGAATTTTCAGATAATGATGAAGAAGAACAAGATGAAAATCCAGAATCAATAATAGGAATCTGGAAAAAGATAGATAAAAATGGTGATATTATAGAAGAAAATCTAGTTAAAGGTAATAAAAAACGAAAATTACAAATTCAGAACGAAGATGAATATAATTATGGAGAATTCGATTTCGATAATATAAACCTGAAAACCCATACCCATAGAGCAAATCAAGATGATAGTTCACCATTATTTGGTCATAGAGAGTTGCCTCAAGGAGAAGAAGAAGGCAATTCAAGAGAAGGTTCAAGTTCACCTTTGTTCCCTTCCAGACAAATCGCCAATGAAGATACTTCTTCAACTTCATCCGAAGCCGAGCATGAATCAGCTTCATCACCACTGTTCCCAACTAGAAAAGCTATCGCAGAAGAAAGAGAAAGATCCGCTTCACCCCTTTTTCCTATCAGAAACAACGAGGATGTTCCTCCACCTTCTTCACCTCGTTTCCCGAGTAGGAGTGTAAAACCGGATATCACAAACGCCGCAGAACAACCTTCCTCGCCATTGTTCCCTGCTCGCAAAGCACACAGTCCAAAGAAAGGCACACCGTCGGACGCAGAGGGAGAAAATGTACAGAAACAATTTTCTCCTCTATTCCCTATACGAAATGCTAAATCACCCTCACCTATTCGTTTACCTACTCCGCCACCTGCTAAGAAATTACCCATGAAACCCAAAATCAATCTACCAGAACAAGTTCTCGCTTCTGCTCGAGCAGAAAAGTCCTCGGCCCTTGGTTTACTCAGTTCATTCATCGGCGAATCTTCACCTTCTACCAAGAAAGAAAAGATTGTATGGGAAGTCTACCCTGAATCTGACGATGACGATATCGAGTATGGAAGAGGTAGAAGTAAATCAAATGCTTTAGAAACGCCAATTATTACCAAGAAAGCCAAAAAGGAAGAATCAGTGAATATACAGGAACCTGACTTGAATATACCGATCAACCAAGAACCCGTCGACGCTTCTTCAGCTTCATCTTCTTCATCCAGTTCCGATTCAGGATCGAGCAGTTCAAGTAGTTCTAGCGGATCATCGGATAATGACGACAAGATGGATGTAGACAAACCAGCTGGTAATGGTGAAAATGAAGAAAGTTCTACATCAGGCAGTGGATCTGGTTCTAGTAGTAGTGGTAGTAGTAGCGGAAGTGGGGATGATGATGATGGCGATGATGATGATAGCTCGTCTGAATCAGATTCAACCGGTTCTGAGAGTGATAGTGATAGTGAAGATTCCGATGAAGAAGAAGAGGTCAAAAAAACCACAGATGAAATACCGACAAAAACATCGGGATTGAAAGAAATGTTCGCGCCTTCAGCAGCGGTCATAAATGGAAGTTCATCATTAAATTTCGGTTCTACATCGAATGTAACATCTGGAGGAGGATTTTCTTTGATGGCTAATTTCGGTGATGAGATTGAGATAGATGAAGATATGGATATACCTTTACCACCATCTGAAACTGAATTATCATCATCAAAAGATCGTCAAGAAAATGAAGAAGGATTACAACCATTACAATTATTAACTTCATCTTCTTCAAGAGGTAAAGTTAAATTTGATTCAAATTCTTCTGAATTACCTTTATTTTTCACTTTACCTACAACCCAAGATCAATCTACTTCAGCGACCAGGAAAGGTGAATCAAGAAATCTGTATAATGAATTATATACCGGTGTACCAATTATTCCCTCTACTACGAGCTATGATGATGATGGTAATTATGGTCAACAACGACAACAACATGGTCAATATGGTCAACAAAATCAATATGGACAAAATGGTTATTATCAAAATCAGCAATATCAAGGTGAAGCAGAACAAGGAGGAGATGAAGAGGAAGAAGAGGTCAAAACCACAGCTTTACCTGGGTTCAATAAAGAAAATGGTGAAACTGATGAACAAATGAAAACTAAATGGGAAAATGAAAAATTAGACTTAACACAAGCTTGGAAGAAAAGATTTAGAGAAGCTAAAAAATCAAAAAGAAGAAAAGGTGGTGAAGAAGTCGAATAATCAATACGAATACATCACTCTTCTGTTCCGAACAAAGTTCACCAAGATTTCTTTTCTTTTCTTTGCTTTTCTTTTCTTTCTGTTTGTCTTTTTATCAATTTCCTCACTCTTTAATTTGAATTCTTGACACAAATAGATAAAAATATTGTAAGGTCGGTAATGTATACTGTATATACTGCAACCATTTCTTCATTTCATCGATTTAACTCATTCCATTCAAGTGATTACTCGTATCTTTCCCATATTACGCGTCCCGAAATATTCATAATGAAAAGCTGACTGTACTTGATTGATTAATCAGATGAAGGAAGGTCCTTTGACTAACGCACAGACCCCTATGATGATCCGTCCTGATACAGTCAACTGAATATGAGCCTTTCCGTTCCTTATCAAATCAGACTATCATATGTTCTTCAATCATCTTTCTCATCTTCTTTCTCTTCATTACTTTGACTTTATCTTTCTGAAGAACAATAAATCACCAATAATCGAGAAATACTCTGCTACTGACTTACTCGTAGCATAATTTAATTACCTTTCATAAATTCAAGATGTCTAAAAGAGGTTTATCTATGGAAGAGAAGAAGACGAAGAGTAGGTTTGTTCGAGTTCAGCCTTTCCCTTATTCTTCTTGGTAATCCTGCATATTCATTTAATTATCTATATGGATATACATTTTACTGATATGAGCAATTTGCGGCTGATCAGTGCTAGAGATTTTCCATGAAACGGTAAGTTATCGGTTTGGGCAAAGCATTCCCGTAGCTTACCTGATCATATAGGCGGAATTCTACTCCCTAAAGGAACTTGAAAAGATAGCTCCAAGTGAGTATTTCCCTCTTTTAATATGGCTTCACTTCTTGAGATCAGGGAGGAAGGCTGCTATCCGCATTTTTAACACTTCTCACTAATATTACCGAACATCCTACATCTTCATAGAAACGAAAGGTATTGGTGAGTTTCCTCTTCTTCTCTGGTTTCAGAAACTGAGCAAATGAATAAAACTGCTAAATGTGATGCATAACTTAGTTGTCCAAAGTGTCAAAGAAGTTCTCGACGATATCGTTAGTGATGGCTTTGTTCAAATGGATAAAATGTATGTTTAGGTTACCTGTATACTTGTTATTTGACATCTCAATTGTATCCTAACAAATTTAATTTTCATTTTTACAAGTGGTACTGGAAATTGTCAGTCATCAGCTCAATGATTAGGGTCCAAAACCACTTAGCTGACTTTTCGAGATCGCAGATTTTTGGTCGCTTCCTAGTGCAGCTGGTGCCACTGTAAGCTGCTTGCTACGACGCTCCAAAATTGGTGCTTCAAAATAGCTTACCATACACCAACGTTTAGAAACAAGCTCTTCTCAGTAAAAATAACAAGGAGCTTGAAGCTATCAATGCGAAAATCGCAGAAATGCAAGAAAGTATAGAAGAAGCTGAAAAAAGTAGAGAAGATACTGTAAGTTCACAGCTACTCGTCTCAATTACTCCCAAAGTAGCTGATTTTTACTATAACAATTTAGGCTGAAAGACGTCAACTAATTTCAGAACTTGCAGTATTGAATGAGAATTCCTCCTCACTCAAGAATGAATTAGCAGCTTTCGGAGCGGCTGATCCAATTAAATACGAAAAGAAATCTCAAGCTATAAAAATCTGCAAAAATGCTGCTGTACAGTGGACTGGTATGTTCAGCTGACGATTCGCATCACATCATTCGGTTTTTAGCTGATCTCTTTGAAAACGGATTTTTCAGACAACACTGTTATTTTACTTGGATATATCAGTAATATGGGTACAGATATGGAACCCATCAAAGCTCAATTGGGTATTAGTCAGTTACCTTTGTCGCCTTTCTTGCGCGCTTGACGAAAACAACTGACACTATCTGTTTATGTGAATAGGTGACGAATGGGAAGATATTCAAACCTGATCGAGTCGCGCTACAATCGGAACTACAGTTGTAACTTCAAGGATCTGAACCGTACATATATCAAAAAGTTCTGTTACATACATCTGTAGCTTTCCATGTTATATCAAACTTTCGATGATCATGTGTAATCTAGGATATCCAGGATGTATGTTCATGCGTGAAAATTCTCATATAGTGTTGCCAATCGTGACCGAGAGTGTGTGTTAGGTCAAAGCACGTTATAACATCCCAAATGATCGTGATAACAGAATGAAAGCGTCTCAACAATATGGATTTTTGTGATTTTGGAGCTTCGTTTTAGTCTATATCGTACATGTCGATCTATCTACATTCCATCTGTTCAACCAAACAAGCTAAAGGAATAAGTCATTAGGTCTAAACAAGGCTGAAATCGATTCACTATGAAAGCACAAACGATCAAAATTATTAGCAATAATACTATTATTGTAGTAGTCATATGCTATATGACAGGTCAGGACTTACCCATTATGAGTTCTTCTTATACTTTCAGCTATAACAGGAGCGATATCAATAATATCAATTTTATTATTTGTAGCATTTATTCTAGCGGTTTGATCAATTGAATTTGTTACAATCAATTTCTTGACTGGTAAATCACGTAAATTTTCCATTGTTGTATCTGATAATAAACCTAAAAAAGAATAGATTAGATTAGTTATGATTCAGTGCAAAGATTGAAGGGAAAGAAAAAAAAAGTCAAATTTACCGTGTGAAATTAAAGCATAAACTTCTTTTGCACCATTTTCTCTTAAAACATCAGCAGCTAATCTAACTGTATGTCCAGTATCAATCATATCATCAATTAAAATTGCAACTTTTCCTTTAACGTCACCAACTAATAATTCCATTTTTTCAATATAATATGAATTATCATCTTCATCATAATCACCTTCATGTGATGTTGTTGATCCAGAATCTGATCCTGTTGGTGTAGGTGGTACAGTAGGTAAAGTCATTGATGCAGTTAAATCTCTTTTACGTTTACGATTAATTAATGCGAAATCTAAATTCAAATTATCTGCTAATGCTGTAGCTCTATTTAAAATATTAGAATGATTATCAGCTAAAAAGAAATCTTACTTTCTTACTTCTATATTGAACTCACCTTTTAGCACCACCTGCATCAGGACTAACAATAATAGCATTTCTCCAACCATCAACTTCTTGTTTTATATATTGTACCATACTTGGTTCAGAAAATAAATTATCTACTGGAATATCAAAGAAACCTTGAATTTGTGATGCATGTAAATCCATCGTTATAACATGATCACAACCTGCTACAGCGAGTAAGTTGGCTACAAGTCTAAAAAACAAATGGATGTATGAGTTCAACGCAATGCGCATACTACAAGTCATGAAGAGAGATAATGTATGTTGGATGTACGGATCTAATGAGTTCAACTTACTTGGCTGTGATGGGTGCTCTGGATTTATCTTTTTTGTCTTGTCTCGCATATGGGTAACAAGGAATAACAGCTGTAATTCTTTTTGATGAAGCTGTTTTGCAAGCTACATAAAATAAATAACATATCAGTATGAATGTTCCTTTTCTTGAATCCGTATAGATAGGGCAATCAAGAGGGATTATCTCAAACTTACCAGAAATCATGATTAACAATTCCATTAAATGATCGTTTATGTCAGGTGGTGAAGGTGATTGTAAAATGAAAACATCTTCATCTCTGACTGAAGAATGAATTTGAACTGATGTTTCTAATGATAAGAATTTTGATACATGACATGGTGTTAATGGAATACCAAGACTATATTTTCCGTAGGTATATTCAAGTTGTTAAGAGGTTGAAATAACGTAAAAGAAAGATTGGGTGTCGTGTGAGCAGAAAGAACGTGATGTTTGAGATGGAATTGAATAAGCAAGAAGAAATATCAAATTAATCATGATTAGCATTCCATTAAATTTGGATTTTGTTGGTATGAGATGACAGTGTTTGGGTTTTGCCAAGAAAGTTGAATAACTTACCGAGCTGCAACTGCTTCAGCGAGTTTTGGGTGAGAGTTACCTGTACCAACATATAGGGTATTAGCTGTTTGCTACACATAGCTCCCAGTTTATGACTAGGTATACATACCCGTCAAGAGTTTGATAGAGTTTCCAGTTTGGTGCATTTTGGCTATTTATATCTGGTGGTCAAGGTTTTGATGGAAGGAGGGTCGATTGAAATTGGTTGCGAGTAATGGGGCTTGCTTTGGCGTAAGCTTTTTTTGAGTATTTCCTCTAATTAAAGAGTATTCTCTTGATGATATGATTGATACTGATGCAGTAAGCTCTAAGGCTTGTTGAGAGATTGTATAAGCGGGGATTTGGCTATATAAATACCATTGGATATATAGATATCATACAAAATGTACAAAGATGTATACGTATCAAATCATAAATGAGGTTTTACTACATATCATCATACATACAGTTCTGGCGCTAAGAACCTTGAATTCTGAAAAACCTCAAAATCTCCATCAAAATCTCCTCAAAATTATCTAAATCCGAACTCGGTTCATCCGGCGGGGGACGCCGATGATTACCATTATTTGAATCATCATTGTTGTCTAATCCTTATCACTTTTTTAGCTGATTAGATTATGGTGGTCATAAAATGTTGAAATAAACAATTCCACATCATACTACCATACATCGATGGTCGGCGGTGAAGAGCGACTTTTGTATGTCACCTACTATGATCACTCCTCCATACTTTTCGAGCATTACACTTTCTGATCTTTTCGTTTCTTCGCGTTCTATAGACTGTGAAACCTATCTTCTTGCGTACAGGTTTGAGCTGAACGTATAGTGTTGAATTTAGCTCTACGGAAGGAGAAAAAAGAGAAAGAGATACCCAAAAATGGCTTCTACTCAATATGCTTGTAAGTTTGCTTCCGCACATCATTCATCGCAAAGACAGCTAACTGTTACTCTTTAATCAATAGTTCGAGCGCAAAAAACCGCCGGTATAGCAGATGGTCCTTCTTGGGAAGTTTCAAGTAGGATACCTGCGTGAGTGAACCGTTTAGCTGTGGAACGTTTGCTATTCTTGCGATACGTCAGCTGATATTCTTATTACCGTTCTCCAGCGATACGTCAGCTACTAGGTGTTATACCCATTCTCTTGACGGACAATGGTTCGCTTTTGCTGAAGGATCAAGGTAGGTCATTGATCCCAATAATTTACTCCTACGAAGAACAATGACACACAGCTGATATCGAACTGTACCTCTCAACCAGTGTGAACGTCCTCGCTTCATCTTCTTCATCTTCTTCGGCGCCAGTAATCATCTCGCAGCCTAATGTCATAGCTCTCCACTTTTCACCTTTATCGACAAACTTATTCACCTTCGAAAGACCAGTGAAACAAGATAATGGGGAGATGCACAAGAACGTAAAAGCATGGAATGTTAAGACTGGTGAAGAAGTGGGAGGTTGGTACTCCAAAAGTATGGACGGATGGTGAGCTTGATATAATACCACTTTCAGTTATCACTAAAGGTCGACATAGCTGATGGCCATCTTATGTATTGTCAGGGAACCAATAATTACATCCGATGAATCACATTTGATCCGACCTGGAGGTAGTGATATAGCGGTCTTTTCACCTCCATTATCTGTTAAACCTATATCTAGAGTACGTGTAGAAGGAGTTAGAGGTATATTTTTGTCTTCACCTACAACATTATCACAAGGTGTTACATCATCAAAACCAATTCATCCATATCAGGAACCTGCTGTAGCAATCTGGATTGGTGAAAAGAAAGGTGCACCAGCTTCAGTATCTTTATATCCTTTATCGAGTTTATTACCAAAAACCTCTACATCTCAACAAAATGGTAATTCAGACGGAGAAATCAAGACTGAAACCAAAGATTTACCAAATACAAATGCAAGAAAAGCTTTTTATAAAGCTGATAAGTTGAATGTCAAATGGAACAACGCTGGTACTCAAGCCCTCTTTTTAGCTCAATCAGATGTCGATGCTACTGGTAAATCATATTATGGAGAAACCAACTTATATTTAGTCAGTTTAGATGGATCATTTGATGGTTTAGTAGATTTAGACAAAGAAGGACCCATTTACGATTTCACTTGGTCCCCTAACTCCAGAGAATTCGTTGTGTGTTACGGATGTAAGTTTTTGCTGGTATATCTCAACATTTACCTAATTTATAAAAAGGTCAATAACTAATCTGCCGATCTCACTTGACAGACATGCCCGCAAGGACTCAACTGTTCGACATGAAAGCTAAACCAGTCTATTCCTTCGGTTCTCAACATCGAAATTTCGTCATGTACCAGCCTCAAGGTAGATTACTGTTGTCAGCCGGTTTCGGTAATTTAGCTGGTGGTGTAGATATTTGGGATGTCAGCACCAGAAACAAGGTCGCTGAGTTCAAGTGAGTCACAAAGTTTCTCAAAACATCTCAATCATAGGTTGTTGTACTTCCGCTAAATTTCAAATTTGCCATCACAAAGAGCTTCCAATTCATCCCATTGTGAATTTTCCCCTTGTGGTCAATATATCCTAACAGCCACTCTCTCACCACGTCTGAGAGTAGATAATGGTGTCAGAATATGGTGGTGTGGAGGTCAGCTATTGCATATTCAGCCCATTGATGACCTATATCAAGCTTCTTTCGCTCCCCGTCTGGTCAAGGATATTCAACCTTTCCCTGCCGTAGTACCTAAAGCACCTGAGCCGAATGCAAGTGTAGCTAAGTATGGCAAAAAAGGGGACACAGTTAACGGATGTAAGTTAGCTAACCTCTGCCAAAGTTTTACATAGCTAATATCATTTACTACCTCTCCGTTATCCCAGCTGAATCCAAACCTGCTGGAGCATACAGACCACCTGGAGCTAGAGGAACAGTAGCTTCAGATGTATATTCAAGAAGAGATGATGATAAACCATCTTCAGGAAGTTCAACACCTACTCCCATGTTTAGAGGTGGTAAACCACCTGGTAGATATATACCTGGCGCTGCTATACCTGGTTCAGTACCTAAAGATTCACCTAATACTAATGATGAAAAGAAGAAAAGAACCAGAAAGAGAGGAAAAGGCGATAATGATGAAGCAGCTGCAACTAAAGTCGAACAAGTTGTAGAAGAAGTATCCAAAGTGGAAATTAAGGAAGATGAGGCTACTGGGGATGACGCTAATACGAAGAAAATTAGAAATTTGACTAAGAAAGTGAGTTATTTTTGCTAAACTCGCCTCATTTGATACTACGAGTAAACCATTATGCTTTGATTCTGCTTGAAAGCTAATACTTATGATCATTTTCTACCTCGTAGCTTAAAGCTATTGAAGATCTTAAAGCTAGATTAGCAGGTGGCGAAGTATTAGAAAGAACTCAAGTCAAGAAAATCGAATCTGAAAGTCAAGTTAGAGATGAAATTGCATCTTTGGGTGGGAGTGCCTAATATGGCAAATAGACTCGATAATAGAAAGGAATAGAATCAGGAATTCTGAGTACAGGTAGATGAGTACCGTCATAAGTATACATACATATACATGTCAAAAAAGGGTATCATCCCCTCAAAGCACCATTTCCATCTTTACACCATACTTCAATCAATATGCATTTTGCCATAACAATTTGTATTGTCTTCCCCTACGAGTCAATAAAAATAAAAAGCGATGTATTGCATTTTGCTGCTTCGAGCGACATCTGTTTCATCCATTCAACTAAGTTACCTGAACGAGTTCTGTCTCCAAGCTTGGAGCAGTTAAGTATGAAATCATATTGCGATCTGGTCTTTGAACTTGATAAGTAAGAATAAGTTCTGTGCATTATCATGCAATACATGCAATATTGGATGTATATACGAGTGAAGTTTTCCATGTTTTAACACTATGGTGATGTTGCATCTTCTGAATTTTAAAATGCTAATTAACCTTCTTTCTGTTCTTCCATTTATTGTGCTTTAAAAAACCATCTTGTACTGAGTCTCGATGACGATGACGCCTACATAAATCGAATGAGAGGAGCTATTTCTTCTGCTGGGCATTTGCTTGTCTTTGTTGTATCTTCTTATCAAATGATGCTACTTCACCTTTAGCTTCAGCTTCAGCACGGGCTTGAGCTTTTGCCTAATTTGTGTACATCAAGATTATATAACAATATTAGCTGAAGACCATCAATGATCAAAGTTCATTAAGAGGAGTATATAGTACGAAGAGTAGAACGTAAACGTACGGCTTGTCTAGATAATGATTATTGATATTGTAATCAGTTAAAACGATTGACACCTGTTATTTCGAATTTTATTTACTCAGGATAACTCACTTTTCAGCTACTGCTTTAGCATCTCTACCAACGGGTGGAACACGAGATATAGATTAGCATAATAATGAATATAGATTGAAAAGTCGCTTAGGAGTGAAAGAACAGCGGAGGCTGATGTGAATCACCAATAAACAACTCACGCTTCTCTCCTTTGCTGTGGACTACCAGTCAACTTTTTTCCTTTTGAAGCCCTATTTATAAGATTGTATAGAAAAGGGCAAGAAATCAGCCAATTAATCTAATTTTCCAGATCAAAATTGACATTGCCATTGTAGGTTCGCAATTCACACCTATTTCAAGAGAAATCGAAATTACAAGGAAGACATCTGATGATGCGATGAATCCAAGTCCAAATCACCACTTACTCTTCTTTCAACTTCTTTGCTCTATCTCTTTCTCTTTGATCACCACCTATCAAATCAGCAACGCTTTAAGTCAGTTCTATATTATCTCTTATAATCTAGTATATCTATTTAAGGTTTATCGATATGGAACACTGCAATGATTTCGTCAAATCGCAACGACAAACGTACGGGTCATCTTGAATTATCTATTGACAAATTATGGGAAAATGTAATGAACTTAGTATGTAGCCAATTTAAAAAAAAATAGATCTACTCACAAGCAACCGGTCTTGATTTTTAACAAAGTGATTTGTACGAGTAATCAAAGAGTCAACAAATCTTCCAAAGTGAGCGATATTTTGTAGATGGTTTGTTGGGTTCCAGATTTCCAGAAACTCGGGTTATCGTAGATCTACATATATACAGCCTAGTGAAATCTTCGAAAAACCATGTGGCGCAATGCACAAAAACACAAAATATTACCAGTCGTTATAAACCGTACTTGTTGTACAAAACATCATATCAGAGGTTATGTATTGGGAATGCATGCTGTTGATGCATAATGGGCAGATCATCTTAGTATATTATACATTATTCTTCTGGCATATCACTTATTTGGGAAAAAAATTCAGAACTATATTAGAAAATGCAAAGGATTCTTTTTTTCTCGAATATTGACGGAAAATCAAGTGGAAACGAAATATATAAAAGGAGGCAGAATTTTATGTATGAGAAATAAGTATATATTATAAGTCAAAACGGACCGAAACCCTCTTCATTATGATGCTTGTCTTCCTCAACCCTCCTCAATACTGCTCGTTAAACTGTCAAATAAGCCTCCCTTTTTTGACTGAATCATCATCAGAATAGGTCTTAACTTAAACAATGTTAGCAGGGGTTTCACCTGTAACTTTTTCTTTATGTTGAACATCTTGAGCAACTTTATCAAGACCAATTTGTTTGGCAACTCTTTCTCTTCTAGCTCTGTCCTCTGCACCTGTAGCATCATGGAAGATGTTGTCGACTTCTTCAAGTGAAAGACCTTTAAGTTCAGGTAAAACAAAGACGGCATAAAGGAATCCAATGATACAGAAGACCATGAAAACAATGTATGTCTTGTAAGTGATTGAATCTAACATGTGTGGAGTGACCATAGCGACGGTGAAATTCATCTATGAATGAGTTCATAAGAGATTAGCATACACCGCCAATCGATTCGTACTGTCCACCTGGATGGATTCGCGGCAAACAACTCACAATCCAGTTGGTAGCAGATGAGATACTCATTCCTTTTGCTCTCATGTCTAATGGGAAAACTGCAAAAACCGAATATTAGCTTAATGATAATTCCATATCCTAATTTGACTGGTTTAGTTGCATAGTTTTTAGAGTGACTTACCCTCGGCAGATACAACCCATGCTAACGGACCCCATGTTACAGCGAAATTCGCAATATACCAGTAGATCATGAAGACGGCAGCATTACCAGCAGCTTTGTTGGTGTAGTCAGGACCGTAGGTAGCGAAGATACCGGCTACGGTGGCATGCGAGATGGCCATGTTGGCTGAACCCCAAGCGAGAATAGGTTTTCGACCGAACTACGTACACAATAACCGTCTGTTTAGCATAGATTGATCTAACTGGTTTGAATGGAAGAATTTGAACTTACGTTGTCGACGAATAATACAGCGGGAATGGTGAAGAGGAAGTTGACAATACCGACCACACCAGTAGCGAGTAAACCAATTGTATTACCAGTTAAACCGATAGATTCAAAAATAGTTGGAGCGTAGTAGATGATGGCATTGATACCAGTCCATTGTTGAAGAGCTTGAGCACCGGCACCAAGCATTAATCGGTGAAGTAAAGGTCGAGTGGTGAGTAATCTTTTGTATTCGGCAAGTGTAACTCTCAAGTTAACATCATTGGCACCGTATCTTTCTTTAGCGGCTTCTTGTTCAACCAATCTTTCAGCTTGAAGAGCTCTGAACTCGTACTGAACTTCGGGTGATTCAGCTGGAGCATGTCTAAGCATGGCAAGGTTATTGAGACATTCTTCCTCTCGTCCTAAAATCCGAAAAGTAAGGCTTAGCTTTTGAGTATACGTAAAAACTATTCAGTGACTTCACTCACCTCTAAGCATAAGCCACCTAGGGGAGAATGGCATGAAAATAGCTCCAACAAAAAGGACTGCAGCAGGAACAAGTTGTAAACCAAGGGGTACTCTCCAAGCGGCTTCTTTTTGACCTGACTCGGTACCACCAATATCTATTGTAGTTCGATTAGCGGAACCCAAACCTATGGTACAAATTTCCTGACTTACAGTTAGTACCGTAACCGATCCAGTAAGAAACCAGAATACCAAAAGTGATAGCCAATTGTTGAAGAGCGACCAAAGAACCTCTAATACCAGGTGGTGCAAGTTCTGCGTTGAACATTGGGACAAGCATAGATAAAGCTCCAACACCAAGACCACCGATGAATCGACCGACTAGAAAAAAGATAATCAGTTTCTACTATCTACGAAAAGCAAGGAATGATGGCTTACCATAGATACAGGCAACACTACTGTTGGCACCACATTGTACAGCAGTGCCGAGCATGAACACGAGACACCATCCAGCAATGGAGAATTTTCGCGAATATTTATCAGCAAGTGGACCAGCAACTACGTTAGTATGAAGCAGAATTGTTAGCCTTCTGAACTGATTGGCATATTTCATTTCGGAGGATGGTTTAGGGAACGCACCCAAAGAACCGAACATTGCACCAAGTTCCAAAATCGAAGTCAAAAGCGCTCTGATATCTGGATTACCTGACTAGGTAAGACACATACGATCAGCATACAAACGATTTGGACGGATTGATAAAGTAACGATAAGGTGAAATGAGGATCGATCGGCACATTCCGCCAAACGGATGAAATGTAATGTGATGACAGTAAGTGGCTCAGTGAAGAGTACCTACTTGGAGGTATCGAGCTTTAAAGTTGTACATGACTTGTACTTGACCAAAAACACCTTGGTTGTAACCGTATAATACACCTATTACATAGAGGAACAAATAGTTGACACCGTGAGTTAACGAAATAACAGGCTCTAACGAGAAAGAATGACTTACCTCCTAAGGAAGCGAAAAGAGCTAAACCCAAAGCTCTACCATTTTTGAAAAGACCTCTCCATCCTGCATTTTGAGTTTGAGTGAGGAGTGCGTCAAAGTCACCCCCAGCTGCTGCACCACCACCCATGATTATATGTTGTTCCTGGGTAGCTTGATTGTTGTGAATATGTAGAGTATTGTACCGAGATCGATACGAGTTATGCTATCTATTGAAGCTCGTAAAGAATGATTTTGTTTATGTTGGAGTGATGGGATATCTTCACTTTCAACTGTATATGAGTGAGAGAAGAATCAAGTATTTGTGATTGGGTTCGAAATGGTTGGTTATTGGGGAAGTATGAAGAAGTGACGTAGACGTTTCTGACCAGAATCTGAATTTCTTTGTGGCTTGTATTGTTGCTGATATATGTATATTTAGTCGTTGGCGGAATTTCTTGTTAACCAAGTACGACGACAAGTTCTAGGCAGAGACGAAATCAAATAATCACTACTTTCTGTAGGTATAAAGTCTGCATGATGTAAAAGAAAGAAATTTTATGATGTCAGCTTTTGAAGACGAGCGCGTGACTTTTGATCAAATGATCATGTTAAACTATAAAATTGTAATGGGAGGTTAAACAGCAATAGGAATATAGGACATCTCCGAAATATCCGGTGGTGCGACTACATTTCGGGTTCTCTGAATGAGGGGAAGGAAGATAATGTCGAAGTGAAAAAGTTTACATACGATTCAGATTGACTTTCAGCTTCTGAGGTATTAAAAGCTGTCGTTATTAATTACGTGGGGAAGATGTTATGCAGTTTTTCATCTCCAGCTCTCTAGTATATATATGTCTGTTCAACTCGTTTGTTTTTACATTTTACATATGCTTTTCGAAAAAAAGGATTATAACTGCTTCCGGCTTAGCCGGGTAATACATGGTTGAACCCCCCTTTTGGGATAAAAATAAACAAGGAAATATAGATGAGTCTGTGCTCTGTGCCCCTTTTGCCCCTTAAAGAATATCCATTTAATCCACTGCCGCCCCGTTTGATCCCTATAATCACTCATACTAACCGAACTAACTAACATATGGTTTCCCAAATCGCAGTAAAGAAGTGTCTTGGAAACCCCTTTGAACTAGTGGTTCTCCGTAAAAGGCAACCATATGGTCCCATATTTTAGTCGTGTAAAGTTTTGTAGAAGACAAAGACAAAAACCACAAGTTTGAGAGCATACCTCATCCTGGTTATACTCCCTTTTGCGGGATTCGTTCTCACCGTAGCGTTAAAATTCTTTTGTCAGCCGATGACGTAGATGCAGCGCCTCTTTTCTCCTTTTCGTAAAAAATCCATCCATAGCCGCTTTTGTCTATTATGAAATTCCTGGATTTTTTACGTGTAAGCTATTACATGTCAGGTTACAAGTGTTCCTAGATCGGACAGTCTCGTGGAAAGAAATGGCTTTTTGGTGGTTCCTAATTAGTCTTGACCTTCATTATGGTGGGAGAATTCGGTTCTTACGCTTTATAAGTTAGGTCAAAGAAATACAAAAACTGTTTCCGACGGGGAGTTCGGTACATACTTCCTTTCAACCGCTTGATCAGCAGTGAAAATATACCGATTTTGATTGCGCCATACCTTACAAGAAGGCGGCGGCGCAATATGCATCTTACTCGTAAATCTGGATATCTGGCGACTTGAATTCTATAAGGCGAAAAATACACGCAGCGAGTATGATTGGGTGTTGGGTTGTAATTACTAGTCACGAGAACAATTTGAATGACCTTCCTCCTGTTACAGGTACTTTGCAGTACCTACATGTGGGTAGGATTAAATTCTGTACCTACCGAAGTTAGGAAAACTTTTTCGCTCTATTGCTTTCGTATTTTAGGGTCCTTCCTGAACGGCATATCTACCTGCATTATCCGAAGCGGCAACAGCAATTTGTCATTAGTTTAATCTCTATCACGTTGTTTGGTTCCTTCATCTCAACTTCTTCTCGCTACAGTACTAGATGACACACTAAAAGAGATCTCTACTTGCCAAGCGATGGAAGCAATACACCTAATAATCGAAAATCTGACCTGCCAAGTCCGAATAACATCTTCACAAGGAACTTGAGACTCAGCTTGACAAATGACGAAGAGAACGGCACCAACAATTAATGCGCTTCTGTAAAGAAAGTCAACGGGTTAAAGGAAGAGAGTTCAACATAATTCAATAGGCTAAGGTAAAATGCGGTAATATATGGCGCCGGCGGTAAATGCTAAGCGATAACAAGCTTTTTTGCTTTTTTAACATTACGCTGTCTTTACGGTAAAGGAAAACAATTTACAGAAAATTTCGATCGGGTTTTTGTTATCACCCTGTGGAAAAGTTATATTTCAGAAATGGAAGACGGATTCACCGTGGGAGAGTAATAACATGATAATAACTTGATAAAGTGGGAAGTAATGACGATGATGACATTAACCGAGAAATGTTCGTTCTCGTTAGGAAGGAAAGCAACAAAGCATCTCAGGATGAATATATGGTATTTGAAGTCGTTGGATCTATGCTGCCAAGTTATTTCAAGCCGTTCGAAGAACTCTGAGTCTACCGGTAACTGACTAAAGGCTAGAAGACCAAATACGCAACTCGTCAATTACCTCATCGCTGTGCCAAACATCTAACAGAGCTAACTAAAAAAATCATGCCACAAGATAAACCTGCATCAATAGTGAAAGAAGCTGAAATGTAAGTGAATTAGCCGCATACCCATGATCATCTTGTAGGTAAGACACAGCTATGCGATCAATCCGGTGTGAATAACAATCATCTTAAAATGCAAATTGCTGATAGTGAAACTCGATATCCAGAGAAACAGTGAGAAGATGGTTAAATGCTCGACCTGATTTACTATTAGGTAAGTTCAACCAGCTTATCTCAATGAGGCATCTATAAGTCGTGAGACGTGGTGTGACCAGTATTTATCAATTGAACATTTGATCTGACAATATGTCTGTATGAACTAAATAGCAATCGCGAAAAGACATACCACGAATCCTTTACTTACGCCACTACCTTCCACTTCAAACTCACTTCCACCGACACTGAATTTGATCGTACCGATAGATGGATTAAAGTCAGATAAATTACGTATAAAAGTATCAACAAAAGCTAGAAATGTTGAAGTTGATATACCATTACCTACTACAACATTGGATAATGGTTTAGGTAAAGGTGGATTTGGTAAGAAGATTGAGGAGATTGGTGAAGAAGCTTTAACTCATTTGAATATAGTAAGTATTATACTCTAATTCTTTGATTGAGTTTAATCCTTAAATTTCAGAATGAAACATCTTGTTTGGGTTACATCAGTGTGATCTCTTCCATCAAACAGATCTCTTCCGGAAAGGTTTATAGCTAATTCTGCAAGTAATTATTTGTAGCCTAAACATCCCAAGATTGAGTATTTCGAACCACCTACATCAGTTTCAGTATTACCTATATATCCACTACTATTTTTAATCTTTTTGGTACTTGCCCCTAAAGATCATGGTGTAGCAAATATGTTTAGAAGTTTAATCAATAGATTCCTAAGTACATGGGCTATTCCTTCTGCAGCTTGGTTCGCTGCTATTTCTGTGAGTTGTCATTTTTCCTTTCCAAAGTCCTCCATTCATCGTGACGGAAACGACAATAGAAGAATTACGCGAGTAGACAGGAAGACAGTCTATTGAATTACAGTGCAATAACATGGGAGCGATATTGATAAACTGTATTCTTTGTTACCAATAATTTAGCACTTGGTCGTGGAACCACTATTGATATTACCTAAATTGAAACAACATCAAGTTCCACCTTTACAAAGTGTAAGTGTTACGAGTAATTGGATGGAACAATTATTTTCAAACGGCTTTTAATACTAATAATCCACTTTGAATAGTTCCTCTACTTATTCACAGTGTTCTGTATTGGTTATGGCGGAATTGATGCTTTGAATAGAGCAGGTGTGTTAACCAATTCTTTACTATTCGTGTATCCTTAGCTATCTTCAGCTGACTAAGTTGTCACTCTCGACTGTCTCCTTGATAGTCATACAAGAAAGAGTCAAATTGATTCATGCTTTATCTACAGAGATGAAAAAATCGCAATAGCTTGAGGACCGGATCGATCGAAGTTCCCAAACTCGAGCAATTGGGACACACTATTAGCATGACAGATACAATGATATAGCAGTGGATACAGCTGAGACAGTTGACAATCGAAGAATGGTGAATATATACATGTGTCTCCTATATAATATGATATATTTACGAAGCTGTGATTTATTCGCATATAATGTCCCTTATAATGGTACGGTTGTGACTATACAAGCATTCGACCTCACCAATTTACGTTTCAAATTGACTAAACAAATATCCTTATCTTCTGGCCTTTTCCATTTATTCATATAACGTGTCCAAGAAGGTTTCTGCTACTTTACCAATAACATGAGGTCCTACACTTGTTTGACCAAGACCTATCATCCAAGAAAGGGTCAGCTAAGACTATAGACACCGGTGTTCTGTGCAAGCTAACTAACCATATAATGCAACAAGATCGCCCTTTTGGTCATTCGGAGAAGCTTTGATTTCTGTGATCACTTCAGACAAATCATCTAATAATTTATCAACTTTCTGTGCACTTAATCTCTGCAATACCATTCACAAAATAATAGTCAGCCGGATTATCAATTTGCCCAACCTTGAAGCTAAGGACCATGTGATAACTTACAGTAAAAGCCATATGTAAACCACCCACTTGACCACCCAAAGCACTTAAATGCCAACCTCGTTTGGACATCGCATCTCCAACAGCATATATATTTATAGTCTTACTTCCAAACGCAACTACGCAAGCTTGAGGATCTCCGATGACATACAAATCATCCTGGAAACGGGTTTTCAGTCCGTGTATGAAGGTTCTTGAAGCTATGACTATTTCTCGACACGATTGGGTATAGCCGCTATTGGATGATGATATCGATTAGTCTGGGATTCCAAGGAGATAGAATAGATATTATGACTTACTCTTCTCCGATGTAGTTCAACACGGCCCATGCACCAGCGAGGATCGACCCAGGTCTATCGATGCGGTCACAACAATCAGCATAGAGTCCTATGGGAAGACAAAACGATGACAGACTCCTTACCTTGATCCTGCCATCGACGGACTAGCATACACCCCACCCTCCCAGTCGGTCATAACGTAGTATTGGTATTTCCTAAGTTCAGATGAATGATACATAATGACAGAAGAGCCTGAACACAACATACATGTTCAGCAAGTCTTTGTCGTGCGCTACACAAGTGTAACTCACCTTTAGGACAGAAAGCGTATTTGTGCTATAAGAGGAATCGCTATTAGTGTGTCCGGTCAAATCCTGGAGGATTTATTCACTTACTGTATCACAACTTATACTTGTAACGCCTTTCACTCTGAAATCGAACGGTTCTATATCACCTCCAAAACCAGCTTTTTCCATGAATGGTAGGATAAACGATCCTAAGCAGCAATCTACGTGTAAGCCTATATTGTGTTTCCTCGCTATAGCAGCTAATGCTGGTATAGGGTCCTATGAGGCATATCAGTGTGAGATCTCGATTGGTAGTTATCATGGTGATCAGACACGTACGATCATTCCATCAGGATAATTTGGTGCAGATCCGACAAGCATGATAGTATTTGGATTTCTGGTAAATCATCAGCTATTAACCTCCCATTTACAAAATCTCTGATTAGCTTACATGGCACGTTTCATGGCTTTTACATCAGCTTTTCTAGTTGTTTCATCTACAGGCATGATGTGAAGTTTAATCTTGAAATATTGCGAGGCCTTCCAGAAAGCTGCATGAGCGGTAGATGGGATAATCCTAGATTATGGACGAATACAAAGTCAGACCTAGGCATTACAGTCTCATTGGACCGCCAGATCCATCTGACACCCACATCTCAGGTCTAGTGATACCCTTGGTGGCTTTAGCCCAATCTCTATACGTCTTAACTGCCATAATGATAGATTCCGTTCCTCCGGAAGTAGCTATATAACTGTTAGTCCATCTCATACTGACATTATCGGTAAAGACGACTAACTTGTTCCTGCTCCATTTGATCCGTTGAATCTAAGACAATATATATTAGCTGAGTAGAAAGCAAGTAGCTTTGATGAGCTTACAGATTCAAGACTATGCTGACCACCTCACTCTCCATTTTTCTGACTCCGGGGAACACATCTGGATGTAATGGATTCGACACAACAAATTTGGCCATAGCTTCATTGATCACTTGATTCAATTCATCACCGCCCTGTTATTTTACAAAAATAGCATCAGTATACCTCTGTCAAATAATTGAGGCGAAAGCGATTTGTAGTTTCATAACGTACATGATAAACAGCTCCTGAGACTCTTCCGTTTTCTACATCACCTCTTTCCAATTTTTTTAGGTTTGTCCATTCACTTTCTAGCCAATCTTTGCTTCTTCCTTGTTCAGGTAATTTTCTAACTGTAGTCAAAGTGACACCATCTGGATATTTTGTGGGAGCTAATTTTTCTCTGATTTCAGTTTGAGTTTTACTTAATTCTAATTGTAATTGAGCTTTAGATGATGGAAGTGATAACATGATTCTAACGATAACCTGCATAAGAATTTAATTTTAGTATTGTGATAGTTACAAATATTTAGATTTTGACTTACACCTTGGATAGCATTTTTAATCTCTTTGGCACTACCTAAAACGCCTCTCGCTTTAACATGTCTGTATCCATCTAAAATAACATATTTCAGTAACCAATATATCACAGCGAACCTAGCAAAATTATCGAATCTTCGCACATATTGTTCTTTCTTCACTCGAAGCTTTGCTACCGTTAAAGGCAATGATGAGGACATCTCGAGCAATGGTTTTCGATGTATTCGCCACCTAGAGATTGATATGATGTAGAAACAAAATATACAATTATATTTTCAGCAGAAGAAGTTCAACGTCGTCAGCTGTTGTAGATATCTATTTAACCGGTCTCGGAATATAACGTAACAATCAAGTAAGTTACAACGACAAAAGATGCTCCACGTGGCGAGCTACCTGTGCGTCATGAATCACGGTCATGTGCCTGGCTTTGACGATCAATAACAAACGGATATACAGTAGACACCGATCATAATAAACCACAGATGCAGATTATATACAACCATACCCAACTACAATCACAATAATAGTTGGGTTCATTCAAGTACGACAGAAGAAGATGCCTGAACTACCTGGTGAGCTAGTTGCTGCAGGATGAGAAGGGAGCTAACATCATATAGAGGTCGAAAGAGCACGGAAGCTCATACACGAGACATGTAAAGGGTACAAAATCAAATCGGTAGATTCGACTGAAGATAAAATAGTATATACAGGAGGAGATGATCATAAGGCATTTGTAAGTAACACTCAAGCTCATCTGATTGTAACTGTACTGAAAAGATTCGTGTAGGCCAAAGAAATAACTGGACGAACCATTACTGGATGTGAGAGAAAGGGTAAAACGTGAGTACTTTTCAAGGGATATGAGGACAAAATTGCTGACAGGTGCTTTGGAATAGTTTCTGGATGACCCTGTCTGGCAAAGGTAGATTACCAGTCATGCATTTCGGTATGACAGGGATGGTCCAGATTAAAGGGCAAGAACCAACTTGGTATAGAAGAAGACCAAGGGAGAATCCAAAGACTTGGCCCCCTAGAGTACGTAGATCTCAATATAGAATAGTAGCACTCGAAGCTAACAAGCCGTTTGTGTTATAGTGGTATAAATTGTTAGTTGAGTGATCGGATCTCGTGTCATCCCTAGCGACTAACTGTGTGTGACAGTGTACTCAAACTCGAACCGCAACCGGGATCAGTGGGCAATGAACCTGTGGAGTTAGCTTTCATCGATGGTAAGTTTCATTTACCATCGTCACCTGGCTTTCGACACGTAATAACCACTAATATGGAAAGTTCAGGTCGACGACTTGGTAGACTACGGTTGCTCCCTTCACCAGTTACCGATCATCCTCCAGTATCTCTTCTTGGATTTGATCCAGTTTTATGTCATCCTACACTTGAGGAGTTTCAAGATTTAATAGCAAAGAAGAAAGGGACCACGAAAGGAATGATAATGGACCAAGCGTTCAGTGCGGGCGTAGGCAATGTGAGTCGCATTTCTAGGTGTATCTGATCTTTCTGTCATTAGCACTTTAGCTGATCAAGAATTGTTGATTGGACAGTGGGTAGCGGATGAGTAAGCTATTATTATACTTCTTTTCACCCATTTCAGTCTGCTGATTTGTCCATACTTCATAGAGTGCTGTATCAAGCTCGTATACATCCCTCTTGCCCAGTAAATCACTTATCTGCCCAGAATGTCAAAGACCTGCATCATCAACTCCGAGCCGTGACAATGAAAGCAGTGGAGGTGAATGCCGATTCTCGTCAATTCCCTGAAGATTGGTTGTTCCGTTGGAGATGGGGTAAAGGTAAAAAGCAGGCGAAAGGTAAGAAGAAAGCTGAAGAGGCGGAGCAAGATCATGCAAGTGATGAGGAAGCTGGAGAAGACATCAAGCCAGCTGGTAAGGATTACTTGGCACTAGTAAGTAAATGCATCTCCAGCTGTGAGATCGTTGAATATCCTAATGACAAACCTGTTTTTTCTTTAATCTTCTCAGCCTAATGGTAAACCTGCTACAATAGTTTACGTCGAAGTAGGAGGAAGGACGACAGCTGTTGTGGAAGAATTACAGAAAATGCCCGAAGGAGTGGAAATAAAGCCCAAAATAAGTAAAGGTGGTAAAGGTAGTCAAAGTAAGAAACGCCCACAGGGAAATGACTCGGTGAGTATGGCTTATTGTCACCTTACCAACAACGTCACGCTGACAAATATCCTCTGAAGGACGATGGGTCCAGTGGTCTTACGTCTGAAGATGAAGTGACCACACCTGTTAAAGCTACAACCGCTAGACAAAGGAATTCCAGCACTAAAAAGGTTAAGCAGGAGATTAAGGAAGAGGTTGAAGAGAACTCGGTGCAGAAAGTAGGTACTCCAAAACGCATTGATAAGAATTGTGCACGAAGCTGATTATAGAAGTTTTCCGAATTCTCCTCGTTTTCCCAAACTGACTTCTTCCCCGTCAAACCTATTTTCGACACCCTGATCACGAAAGTCTTCTTCGAAGGCAAGTACACCCCCTTCCAAAAGACGCAAAACAAATGGCAAAACAGTTACAACCATCAAGCAAGAAAGGGGCTCGAGATCCACAAGATCGCGTGGGAAACGTACGGCAGTAAAATCGGAAAATGGCGAGGATTCTTCAGATTTGTCAGATTTGCCTTTTGATCAATAACTACATGTCTAAGGTATGTATACACATCATAGGTTGTGCTGGGGAGATAACAATGTGAACGCATACCTCACGCTTATTGAGTCTCATCTACGCGAGGCTTTAGCTACATGTCGGGCGGGCCATATCACGAAACATCGTTTCGAAGCACGATTGGATGCCTTCCTCTTATACGTTGACCACCTACATCCTTTCAATCTCAGTAAGTTCGCAAGGATGACCAGATATGCAGCTCCTTCGTTTTATGACGTACCTCAACCTACGTCATATAAACAGCTTCTTCAAAAGAGGTTCAAGAGAGGCTACTCTGTTGGAGTGTGCTTTTCTGATATAAATACTCAAAGTATTCCGCCGCTGGTATCCTATCAATAAATTTTAATATCCTCTAATGAATACTGACATCACTTTGCGACACTACACTTCCGAAAACGGCGATATAAACCAATGAGCGGTAGTAATAATCTCCCGTCAACCACTACGGCTGATTCAGGAACAGCAGACACTTCGATTATGAATACTTTAAGCAAACATCCTGAAGAAGTCTTACAAGACGCTAATGGTCCTTATATGGTAACAGCAGCGAATTCGCATACAGGTGTCCCAGGTCATTGGAATGGATTCGAAGATAGTTGCATTCTCAGCTTCTTGCCCGTTTCGGAAGCTACTGCTGCCGCCGATAAATTCGCCTGGACTATAAAAGCTTTCGAAAAAGAGGGAAGAGAAGGGAAATGGTCAGAAAGTAGACTTGATAAACCCCTGACATCTGCTATTAACTTGATAAGTACTTTAGATCCCCATGTTCCAAGGGATCGTAACTTTCACGAGATGGTATTTTCTGTTAACGGTTCAACAGTTGAAATTGGTCAACCAATTCAACCTCATCAATTTCAACGATATATGCCATGGGGAACTATTATCACTGATGGTGAAGAAAAAGCTAAACGGCTTTCTACAATGCAAACTGAAAACGAAAGAGGATTCCCTCCTTTTGATACTTCAGCGTTCTCGCGTATTCTCTGTGATGCTGAAAATACGGTACCTTTTGGCCAGAGAGGTAAAACTTTAGAACAGCTTGAATCAGAGATTACAGCGTCACTCCAAAGTAATGGTGGAGTACCGACATTTTTCGCTAAAAACTTGATTGGGAGAAGAGATGCTCTGTTGGAAGAGTCACAAGAAAAGGTGCCCTCATACTTGAATAAGATCTTATCTTCTGAAAATGCTAAACCGTGTAATAATACTGAATCACATAGCTATACATTCCAAGGGATATCAATGCTTCCCGCTTCAGAAGGCAAAGAAATAAAATACGATAGATATATCATACAATTTATACCATCCACTTCATCAATAGATCAAGCTTACACCAAGTATTGTGTTGAACAATTCGACTTAAGAGAAACTTCCGAAGAAACTGAAGATAGATTTAACGAAACTCTCAAAACCACTTTAGGAGTATTATCAGTTTTATCAAAAAATAATTGTCAGAATGTGAAAAGCAATTATAGGACCAAGAATGGATTTCAAGTCGGGATTCAAGATAGATTAGTAGCTAATGAAGAGAGTAGATTGGTTATTCTCACTGATTGGAAATCTGGAGTAGGTTCGGTCACGGATACATCAAGTAGTGACAAGTTGGCTTGATCTGCTTCAAGCCGTGTTTTGGCGAACCGAAAATAGCTTCCCGAAGTACCTTATGCATAGTAGAGTATTGGATCGTTGTAAGGCGGATTATTTCTGTCTGGCCTCTGAAAAGACCAGTTCTGAGGGTATAATACTAGAGTATACTGATTACTGTTGGTCAATGTATCTTGGCAAAATGGACGATCAAATGCTTGTAAACAGATTACTCCCAGGCACACGAGCTAGAAGTTTGATTGATGATGGTTGATAGGTCATAGAAGACCAGTCAAAGGATGCCCAAATAAGGTTACCTGAAAGGACGTTGATCCGAACAACCATTATATCTAACTTACGGTCAGTCGGTCATATTACCGATCTTTTTGTAAATTTCAGAAACGAGTTTACAGAATATTGGAGATTTATTCTGTCTAAAACACACATATAAGCTGGAACAATGTGAAACCTTTTCTCTTTTTTGGGGTATACCACGTCAGCTACTTTGGTTTCATTGCTTTCCTCTCTTGTGACCCACGGGGTATGTAGGTAGATTTTATCTTAATTCTGGAATTTGGGATCTGGAGTTAGTCATGATGCTGTGTTCTGGAATATTGTTGTACATATTGACATGCACAAACCGGAGGAATGGAATACACTAATAGCAAGATTGAGATAAGGTATTGTTAGCATGAGAAAAAGCGAATTATACACAAGACAATGAGACAGCGGTCTCAAATAAAAACAAGATCTACATATAGTACAAACTATACTCATACTTGATATGTTTCCAAGGGTCCTTTGGGTCATGATTTTTTAAACGAAAGATTACGAAATTTTAGATCAACATCAAAGTTTTACCTCTTTTCTTTCTTCTCGAAAACGAAGAAAAGGAAAAAATCAAGGATCTACCCCAAAAATCCCATTTTCTTTGATATGTTATACAGTATATAAAGATCTGCAAAAACCTCACAAGACCTTTTCTCCCACTCATTACTGCACATTTTCTATCCCACTTTTTTCCGTTAACGTATAAATCATCTTTATTCGCCTCTCTTTGCTTCGCAATACGATTCCTTTCACACTATACAATACTCTTGATACTTTTGTCTTTCATCATTATATCGGATTTAGGAAAGGTGAACTTGTATAGCAATCAGCAATTGATCGGAAAATTTTGGTTGGTGTATCAATAAAGGACAACAAGGTCAATAACCTACGGCATCACCAAAGGAAGGGAAACATTTTACATCATTCAGCAAATACTATCAGAATAATCCTTATTTTCAATACATTTTCACAACCTTCAATAAAATTCATCATCCATAGTCTCCAGTTATCAACGACTTACGGTAATAACACCTCTATATTTCTCCTATCATATCAGTATATCGTAATCTTCCCTACTGTATCACTATTCCTCCGGTTGACTAATCCGCAAAATCTCAAGTGAAACAACCTACATACAGCAAATTCGTAATCTGGGGTAAGGGTGAGTTGTATCAACCTAAGAAAACGCACAGACTAATCCATTTTCTTGGTACATACCATACATACCACATCTTTTTGCACACCATACACCACAATACCTATACTTCTCTCGTTAGACATCTTTTATCTCGCTACTTCTTCTTTTTCTTTCCTATATCTCCACTTCCATAACAACCTTTCCTTTTCCTGCTTTCCTCCCTTATTCTCTGCTCTTTAACTTTACTATCTAATAAGCTGAACCAAAAGCTGATACTAGCTGAACTAAACAGCTGATCTGCCTGCTTCATCAAATCCTCATCGATCCCTATTACAGTCGTCACAAACATTTCTTCCTAACTGAACCTCTATCTTCCTGTTTCACCATGAGCACCTTTTCCGATAGTACTCCTGGGCTCGATAATAGATCCGAGCATATCGTATATAATCAGCAAAGAGGTAAGACTGAAAGACTGCACACAGCAGAAGATGTGAGTCACGATACCCATCTGTTGTGTTTCGCCACTACAGCAAATCATCAGCATGCTGATCCCTTTGATTATCCTTAGATCCAAGAAATGATTCGCTCACTCAATCTAAACCCTCCTAAGCAGCCTGAACATGATGCACTCTACTATATGCCACCATTCACTATGGCCAACGTTGAGAAGAATGCTCGACAATTCAATCCTACTAGCCCAATCCATCATCATGTCGGTGCTAATCGAGCCTCCACTACCCACATTAATGACACTACTCGAATATTTACTTCAGCCAGTCATACTCAATCACGATCAACCTCCTCTTCGACTAGTTCTCAAGAAGAAGACAAGCAGATGCCACTTCCTATTGGTACGGAAAAGAAGCTCGGTCTTATTGAGAAAACACAAGCACCTGACCACAAACCTGCTTATACAGGTGGTTTCTATCCACCTTGGCGATCACCAGCATACAGGTTTCATGATAACGATAATTCAATCATGTCTGTTCCTCATAAACACCTCGGGTATATAGAAGAGAGGGATTTACCAAACAGACAAGAAAGACAAGATCGCAACGAGAACATCTTGGGTCAATGGCACCGCCATAATCAGGAAATAGCCAAAAGAGAAGCACTTTCCAATCGGATTTCTGCCAATTGTCAAACTACAGTATCAGGTGTACAAACAACTTCCAATTCTTTCGATAATGCCATTAGCAGAGAGTCATTCAATGCAAGTCGGACTTCCTTCTTCTGTATGCTACATGAAATTGCTGACCTGGCAACACCTTAGTCTCTTTCCTCACCCAATTCAAGTACTGACGGAAACTATGGTTTCCAAAACGAGTACAACTTCTCTGATTTTGCAACTACCCCAGGGTTCGGAGGATTCAGACCTACATATGGCAAATCATCGTATGACCCTCCTCAACGAAAAGGATATCAACATGAGGTAAACTTTCTTGAGCACCAAGCTCCAGCTTATCAATCACGTGCCAATCTGGAACATCATCTGAACCAGATCGCATATGAGGATGCGGCACGTTCAGCCAGTCGACCGATGGAGCAACTCCGTTATATGTCAGATCAATCGCGGTACCACAACCACTACAACAACTCTTCCAGAGCGGGTATGCCTACCCATAACCGTTATCTATCCAACGAAGAGTTGATACGAACACCGACCTATGGTGACGATGCAATGTCATTAGTACGTCAACAACTTATGTCGATCACTTCCGCAGCTCCTTCTATCTCACGAAGAGCGACATGGAGTACCGCGCAATATTCCAATTCAGAATTCCTCCCTACAACTTGGGTACCTGGTCTTGACACAGGACCTCCAGCTCCTGCAACATTTGCACCTGGTGATTGGAGTGAGTATTCCCATAACCAACAGGTAGTAGGATATTGACAGATTCATATAGTCTGCAAACAACCTTATTGTGGTTATCACAATTTCCAAAAGAATCCAGATTGTCGAGCGTAAGTTTACGATATATCGGAAGTGGGAGACTCGCTGACGTGACACTATAGATGCGGTCATCCTCGACCATGGGAATCGTTTGTAAGTAATACTTGAAGTTATGCATCGGTTGCTGGCTAACTCCATACTGTAGTCTCACCCCTCTCATTCAAACCACGGACCTCCTCTCGGATCAGTCGGCGACTGGAAATGCGATTGTGGCTTCATCAGTGAGTCTTTCCTGACCGAGAATGACGCTGACTACGTTGACAGATTGGAGGAGAAGGCAATTCTGCAAAAGTTGCTGGCCTGACGAACCTTCAAACAAAGGTGAAGATACATTATTGCTGTATGTTATAAAGGTAATCCATCGACTGATAATAATCTTGTATATTCAGACCGGCCAGCTGTAACTCTGCCTCGACAACCGCACTCAGGGGTCAATCCTTTTCTCAATGCTTCCTATCACCAGAACAATAATGGCAGCCAACACAGAAACGCCCAGCGACCAAAATCTTGGGGCTCATCTGACGAAATCAGCTGGAACGAAGCTTCATCCCACAACTGGACGCCACATTATTGAGGTGTAAGTTCGTTACTCTTACCAGATACTGCGACCAGGAAAGAATAGCTGATTTATGTGACATTTGTCCCGTCTATGGTGAATAGCCGGGAATCTGAGTAAGCACGCCGGCATATCACCTTCTTGGCATCAGTGATACATATCTTCATACTTTCGACTATCAATTTCAGTGCTACGCTTTCATTATTTAGATCTCACCCTAATTTCACCCTCTTTCTTGATTTCACTCAACACGCGCTTTCTCTTCTTGCTCGTCTGATATCATCTGATTCCTCTCAACATCACGGCCTCCAAATCAAGACAAATTTTCTGCTTTTCTCTGTTTCAAATTTCAACATTTACGCTACGATAGGTTCAACGAGGAGTGGTTATGCCTTTTGCCCTACTGAGGTCAATTATGTGTATTCAATGCTTGTTTGAGCAGATGGATATACAAATAGTCAATCGATTAATGCGGCCAAGGAGTGTAGTCTTACAAACATGACAAACAGTTATACATTGACCACCAATGGTTTCAGACGGGGGTCTTAGGATATGTAGGCGGGGTATGGCTCAGGAAGGACAGAAAAATGGAAATATAATAAAAATTATAAAAGATTAAAACAAGGTTGTAAAGTCTGAATTGATAAATATGATCAACGCGAAAGGTAACAGAAATTTTCATTTGTACAATATAAACCATATATCGATTATTTAATGAGCAAACGAAAAAGAAATTATGTTTGAATGTATTCGAGTTTACTGTATTTGATTGGTATCGCGGGTGTTTGCAGAACATCTTCGGTGAGGCTTTGAGAGTTGCGCCAAACCGAGTGCCACTTCAAGTTCTGCACACGAATGGGGCTGATTGATTTGCCTACAGTCATACCGTACAGATACTTACTTCGCCTGCATACCAAGAAAAGAACGTTGGATCTTTTAGGTAAATTCCTATCCACCATACAAGTTGTAAATGACAACAATGGGATATCTCAGGGTTTAAAGATCGACTAACCTTAATGAGCCCTGAATATGACAGAACAAATCACAAGGCTTTGCTTTTTAAACTATTTTTGTGATTTTTTCGGAGGATGTCGCAATTCCTCTCGTTTTCAACGTTGAGAACGAAATTCGCCACTTTCAAATTTCATGAATAAGATAGATGAAAAAACCAAATGATTTAGAGTTCCAGACTTCTTTTGGTATCACCCACCCACCACTCAACAGGAGTGTCTGTATTCTTTAGTCCTTCACCGGGAATGATTAAACTTGGCACTAGTAAAACCATGATAATGACGATGAAATACAATCGTATCGGTCTCAACTACAACTACAAGATTGAATGGATTTCGCTGATGCAAACATTTACCTGTAAAGGCTATCTATCTCAGTTGACGTTGGTATATATTATATTGCTTGAGAGATGTGTAGTAACCCCTCCTCATGAGACTAAAAATGCTAAGTTGAACCAAGCCAAAGTCCCTCACGCGCGAGATAAAAAGACTCTATGAAATGGTTGTAGTGCTTGTATGGTGAATCCGGTTTTAGTCGTACCGTCATATCCGTTATTTTTCCCAGTTTTTCAGTTTTTTTTTTGTTCTCTGATCTATCCGAAAAGTTACCCTTAAATCCAATCATTCATAATAATGTTGAATCATACACCATACAGATACGTGTTTTTTTCAATATGATCAAAATACAATTACCACCCCCCACTCACCAAACCTGAAATTGAAAACATCCTTTCTTCATTCTTTTTCTTCAATTCAAAATTGATAAAAATACCATTTTGCTTTTCCTTCATCGTTTTATTGATTTCTCTCTTCATCGTTTTTGGGTTTTCGTTTTCTTCCAATTTGCTTCGATACCAACCAACAACCCAAAAAATATCAAAACTACTTCAACTTTTCGAATAAACAAAAGCATAAAACAGAAAAGAAAGAAGATAGATAATTAATATATAACGTTATTAGATTTTCGATAGATAGGTCAGGACCGATCAAATAATCGAACAAAGCCTTTTTTTTTTACTTTTTATAATTCATTCGATTTGGCATCTCAGTAAGTTGTTTTCTCTGGCGTTTTCCTGTTTGCTTCATCACTGCATGCATTTATAAAGAAAAGAGGGAAAATACATATGGATGGATGCATTAGAAAGTTTGGAAGAAGAGGTATCGGATAGTTTGGATAAACACAATATTTTGCCTACGCGTCCCTTTATCATTTAGTCAAACAAAATTGGATACTTGATAAAGGAGCGCACGAGAGATCAATCGTTCGTGATGGTCTGTGTATAGGATGTTCATTGATAGAGCTTTATTTGGAAAGGAATGGGAAGCAACCGGTTAAAACTGGTATCGGCTTGTCTACCCAACCTTACTTTCCTTGTCCCTTATCAATACCTTACATCGCATTGTTCGTTGCCCCTTTTCCTCCCTTTATCAGCCGGTTGGAGCTTGGTCCATCATTCACAACAACAAAAAATTTCGTTACAGAAGCTGATTATATTTACATTTTTACATTCTCTCGCTTTTATTAGAATAGCTTTTTTTAAATTCATCATAACGAAAACCATAGAGAACTATATCACTATCCAAACATCAATATATACCTTACTCGAAGATAGTCAGAAATCATTATTCGTGGGCATAACACGGGGATCGATAGGATATAAAGGATAGGAATATCAAGATACGATATCAACCAAAAACCAAGTAAATATAAACTTGGATCAGCGACTGCGACCCAAAAAACACCGCTCAATCAATCAACCGACTTTTCGTCATTCTGGATTATTGGATCATATCATCCATTGAAACATCGCATCGCAAGCCGATCCTACTTTACACTTTCGACTCCTCTGCTACACCCTCAATTCCGTGACATACACGCATACCACGTCTTCATTACGACGCTCCACTTGACTCGTAAACAATCTTATCTAAGAAAATCACAATAAACAACAAAACGCGCTGTGTTATCAACAGAGAATTTTGAATCAATAAATTGTTGTTTTCTTGCCACCCAACTTTAATCCACTTTTTCATTTACCCCAAAGGCGAATGAGCAACAACACTAATACCACTATCATACATACCAACTAGACCACCGACTTCTTATTACCAAACATTCATCAGGATCAGGTAGCTAAATTTAGGGTAGAAAAGGAGATAGAAGACCAGAACAAGTGCTAAATCACCGTTCGAGCTTAGGAAGAAGAAAAGTCTTCGATTGACTTTCTTCTCCCATCCTAGGCTCGTATTCGGTGAATCAGCAAATTTACCCTTTTAAAACACGGTATGGCTCGACCAATAAGACCGGCACCTGCGCCGCCTACTGGTTCATCATCATCGTCAGCTACACCCCAAGGTTCATCTTCGACACCTCGTACATCATCTCGTGCTCATAGACCTTCAGCATCAGCTTCAGCCGCTACAAGTACACCTTCAACTCCCTTCGCAACTGGTCCAGGTACACCATCAGATATCGGTAGTTCAAGTAGAGGAAGACCGGCTAGCATTGTAGAAGCTAAAACTCATGGATTAAGGAGTGTCGGTGGAGCAAGTGAAAGAACACCATGTCCTTTCCCTGAACAATGGGGCGGAAAGGGTAAATGTGGAATAACGGAAGAGGATGAGGCTGATGAGGTTCTTATGGGTATATTGGGTTCAATCGCTTCTTACGTATGTGCCAATTTCATCACTCAATCTTAATTGCGTTGCAAATGTCTACACATCTTATGCTGACGCCATAAATTGATAATTGATATCTAGGAAAATCGTGCATTGTCAGCGGAAGAAATTGCATCAACATGTTTTCAGCAAGGATGGCTTCGACCCCCTTCTGCAGCTATTGAGCCAACTACACTCATCAACAACGCCATTCGTTCTTATCTGAAAAGATGCGAAAAATCTCACCGTCATTGTCTTCTATCCAAACAACAATTAGCTGGTTCAGTAGTCGAACAAGTTTTGCAACCTGCCCTTCACCCCAACGCTTTCGACGATAATATCAGACCAAAAGGAACAGTATGGTTTTTAATCGGTGGAAGTGGGAAGACCAAATGGAAAAGTCCTTTTGAAGGTATTGAAGTGCCTAAAATACCGGCAAGAAAACCTGCTCTTAAAAAAATACAACCTCAGAAGGAGCAAAAGGAGAACAAAGTCGTCAAGGTGGAGGAGAAGAAAGTTGGCAGTACACAGAAAGGAAAAGCCAAGGTCTCAGCGCCTGTCAAGATTAGATTGGTTCTGAATGGTCCCATGGCAGCAGATGAAGAAAACGTTAGTGATGTTGGAAGTAGTTCGAGATCAAGAAGTGTTAGCGTAGGACAAGATACAATAGGACTGGGACTCGCGCAACCTATCTCTTTACCCCAAACTAGACCAGCCAAAAAGTCGAAACCACGTAAACCTCGAGATATACTGGATTCCTCATCGGAAAGTGATACCAGTGATTCCGACATGGAATTTGATATACCTGGACCATCTCGACTGATACGCCGTACCACCTCGCTCCGAAAAGTTCCACCTCCTCTCTCCCTCGGTGGTTCACCACGAGTGCTTAGCTCTTCTCGATTACCTCAACATTCCCCGTTCATGGACATTTTCTATCCTTCACCCATTATACCTACATCTCCATTCCAACCTCACGCTTCACCCTTCCCTTCTCATTCGCTAGACAACACCACTTGGACAGCGAGACATGATCGAATGTACCAATTCGAAACTTCGAGTTCCAGTTCTGATGACGAAATGCGAGAAACAACCTGGGGGATGGATTCTGAGATCTTGGTCAAAGCTGTAGATGGTGATGAAGATGATAGACCGAACTGGTCTATGGACGAAGATGAGACAAAGGTTAAAGAGGCGACAGATGCTTTAAGAGTTCTGTTTCCTTTATCTTCGCCAGATGAAGAAGCGGATTTAAATACCAAGATCAAATTGAATCAGCTGGATAATCGACCTTCACTTTTCGAATCACCTCGGACCAACATATCTACGACCATGAACAGTCAACTGAAGGCTGTTGATGCTGGAGGTATATCCCTTAACACTTGGATCGCGAATTCTTCTCCCTCAGCATCACCCAACCTTCGAACTTATAAAAATCTCGCTCCGCCAGTTGATGTTAGTCCAACTCAGCATCTTTCAAAACTTCGTAGTTCCTTTGATCCTGAAGAGATGGAAGTGGATGAAGAAACACCATGGTTAGATGAAAGTGGTGAATTGCCAGTAAAAGCTGAAGATACCTTCTCGGATATCGATCTCAATTCAACGATAGGCGACGCACCAACACCCGAACACGATCGTCACCTTCATACTGCTTTATGGGCTCAAGAAGCTTCGGCAATCCGAATCAAACAAGAGCCTGAAGATTATCCATCACCCGTCCCAACTGAACAAGACGAAACAGGTTATCGCGGTTCTCGTGCTTCTTCAACCCCTTCTAGCGGATCTTCAGAATTACCACCTTTCGAAATAGAAGGTGATAATGGTAGATTGGGAGTGGATGAAGTCATCCTTGGACCGGAGAGTGTGACTGTCGAAGAATTAGACGGATGGTTGCCTGTTCCCGGAAAAGCCGAGAAGACACCTCATCGAGGTCGACCAGCAAAGAACAAGCATCATCCTTTGAGATGTAGTGGTAATTGGGGTGGAATAGGAGTATGCAGTGCACTCAACAACATTGTTAAGACTCCAGCAAGAAACCGAAGTGCTCGATCTACTGCTACATCAAGACGCAGGAAATCATCACCTCAACCACCGGCTATCGATCTTACTAATAGGTTCAGTCCAGAGTTGGACATCGAAGCTGAAGTAGATGATGCTATTGGAACAGCTGATTTAGAGCAAGCTCGTGTTGAAGCTGATGCAAGAGAAGAACAACATCGTAAAGCATGCAAGGAGAAAGCTGAACAACAGAAAGCAATGATGGAAGCTTACCGACAAACTATAAGAGCTGAATCAAGGGATCAACACCATCAAGATAGTCCTCATACACCTTGGTCAGAAAGCAATGTCAATCATGCTCCATGGGGAACATCATCAACCGATTCTTTAAATGTCGTTACCCCTTCTGCACTATCTCCCATGTCACTCTTTAGCATGTCAAATTTATCATTGGGTACACCTACTGTAGATTCGATGTGCGTGGCCGTAGATCCTAAAGCTTTGGTCAGCCCACCTTTACAACCTGGTTTTGGATTTCCTGTTATGCCTCTTCAATCACAAAGTCCACCTTTACATACTTTACCTTCAGACATGTCTTTGCCGATGGCCGAAGCTGTTCTTAGTGAACAAGAAATCAATGCGGTATCTGCTCCAACACCTGTCTCAAGCGCACATCTTGCTCCTCCTCCACACGTACTCTCCGCAACTTTAGTCAGCCCAGTCACTTTACCTGGTCGACCAATCACACCAGCTTCAGCGACTTCATCAGCTGTATCTACGCCAAGCTCGGGTAAAATTACGAAGAAGGCACAACCGATCGCCCCTGCTCCTTTACTCGCACCCGGACTCGCACCCGCACCTACATCAGCTCCTCCTGCACCTGTACCTGCACCTGCACCAACACCTACATTGACGTCGAAACTCGTACCCGTTCGGCCTACACCTATCCCTGTAGCGTCGGCTTCCGGTCCAGGCGAGAACAGTACAGCTATAGTCGCATTACCGATTGCCCCTCCAACTCAGATAGCACCCAAACCGTCCACATCTCCTTCGACGATAGCTATTGGTGCCACCGCTAAAACCGTCAATGGTAACACGATCACTCCGCCCAATGAGCCAGCTACGCTATCCAACAAATCTACTCCATCTCCTTCATCAGCTCCATCCCCTGCTCCCACATCCATGCCTCCTCCTGCCAACAATAATAGCAACACTAAATCTGGTGGTACAGTAACTACCATCACCAAACCGTTATGCCCCGGTGTAGATGCTTGTGTTGTTGATAACATTCCGGTATACGCTCATTTATTTGAAAATAAACAAACGCACGCTAGAATGGTCCTTCTCAGAAGGTTGGATACAGATTTCGGTAAGATCCCAAGTTGCACTCATTCTATCTTTGGATATCAGCGCTGACTAAGTTTATCCTTTTACAGTCAATGCGAATGCTCTTTTGGCTGCTCTTGGTTTGCCTGAAACGAAATTCTCTGAATATCTCGATAACCCTATATCCCCTGTTCGGTTAGCTGCAAGACATGTCGTCCCACATTCAATTCGCAACGCCGTACATTCGCCGGGTGTTAGCGGTATTTGGATACATCTATCTGAAGCTAGGGAATTCGCAAGAAGAGCTAAGCTGCACGAAGGAAGTCTGTTGGCCAGTATTTTGAGAGAGGATTTGTTCCAGCTGGTAAGCTTTGAACCTATTTATAATTTGGCTACAATCGAGCTGATTCACTCTCTTACAGTTTGCTACATTAGCATCCTTAAAACCTGAGCATAAGGCCTCCGAGATTTTTGGATTACCTTTTATACCTAGACGTCCAGTAATCCCTACACCTGCACCTGTTATAAGTAACAACTGTGCAAGTCACAAGAATAACGGATCAAACTTATCGTCAGTCAATTCGAAATCTGTACCTAATCTCACTGCTCTATCAACCTCAACCTCACCTGCAACTTCGGCAGCACCTTCACCCGTACCTCAATCTCAACAATCAAAACCAAGTCCCAATGCTAGTACATCTACTGTTGCTACAGGTCCAACAAAAGGACCTTTAGTCAGATCGGCACCTCCCACGCCGCCTGAAGGATGTCCAGGACCGAAAAGGAGAAGAGCTACTATATCTTCACCTTTAGCTAAAAAACCTGGACCAGGAATACAACCCTTGACCCCTGTCACAGCAAATAGTGCACCAATCAAAAATCAATCTATAGCACCTGCTCCAGTTGGTCACGTACCTTCATCTGGAACTAGGATGAGTGTAGCTGCTCAAAAAAGATCTACTAGAGCCAGTATCAGTGGCGCTGTACCTAAATCAACAAGCATAAAGTAGATAGCTAGACAAGCGGCAAACCACTCGAGTTGCATCGAAAAAACAGGGAAGAAAGAAAGAACTCGTGTGCTTTTGTAATCAGAAGAAAGAAAGGAAGAATTAGACAATTTGGTATTTTTGTATATTTATTCTGTTTGTTAAAATTAGATCAGGTAGTTTTGACCGGGGGAAATTCCCGAGTTGCTTGTAACAGTAGTATTACGTGCAGTGAGGGACGATCTATAATTTTATTGAACTATCACACAACTCATCCTTAGGTTTTGAGAATAGTATATAGGAGAACTCAAAAAGTCAAAAGACACCATCAATGTAAAGGTGCAAAAGATAAAAGGAAGATAGACTGAAAATATGGAATCTTTCTAATTTATGTATATAATGAATATAAAAAGGTTTTAATAGAAAGAAGAAGTAAATCGAATATTTAAAAATGAAAGTAAAATGCATTAAATATATAATTGTCTAATCTTAGATTATAAGTGATAAATTGATAAACGTGCTTGTTAGCAAACGCGTCCTAGAGCTCGCAACAATGACCAATGGACTACGACAACGGCTGAAAGATCGTCGTACACTTTCATGACTATTAAATACATAAGTTCCATATTCAACAGCGTAACCACAATCTACTCCTACAGTAACATACATACCAGATCCCTATCTTGAGTGACTATTTGTGTATTCCAAAATGACCTATCCAACCTGCCATATAAAGTGATTCTTTTTATGGTAAAGTAGTAAGATTGATAAATTAAGCTTTAAGGGTTTTCCTTCATTGTAAGCCGCGCCCCGGTTAATCTGAAAGACTTAACTTGCCATTCCAAACTTCAACTAAGATTAAACCTTCATACAGCTCATCAATAATCCCATAATAATCTTTCATCTCATTTGATTGTGCTTTTCTAAACATTGTTTGTGATTGACCTCGTACCACTCTCGAAGATCATATATCCACCAAATCATCATATTCCAACGGTCATCGACCCTGATCACCTCTGCAGACGCGTGTGAACTTGAAAGCAAAGTAACTTTACAAACTCCACATCACGACTTCAATCTCTTCGTCCTGTCAATCTTGTTGATTCATTCGGGACAAGTACTTTGATAGATCTTCAAGCAGAGATATAACAGGGAACACATCATGTAAGTGTATAGGTCGTGCTCCATAAGTCATTAAAAATGTGCAAACTATGAAAGACTGATTCAACGTACTTGACCCTAATCAGGAATTACGTTCAACTAGAAAAATTAGGTGAAGGTACCTATGCTACCGTTTACAAGGTGAGTAAAATGAGCCTTCTGATCTGTTAGTTTGAGAGAAACAAAGCAACAACTACTAATCGATCGTTAACACGCTCATAGGGTCGATCGAGAACTACATCAGAAGTTGTAGCTTTAAAAGAGATTCATTTAGATGCTGAGGAAGGTACACCAAGTACAGCTATCAGAGAAATTAGTTTGATGAAAGGTGAGTCAGCCATTCCGAGCTTTCACCTCCATGTATAATATACCAGATTTCAGTGAAAATCGGATCGGGATTACATATGAAAGAATTGCATACTAATCGAACCATACCCTACCCTGTCAGAACTCAAACATGTTAATATTGTTCGATTACACGATGTTATTCACACTGAGTCTAAATTAGTGTTGATTTTCGAGGTGAGTGGAAAATGCTATCTGATATATCTTTCGAATCCTGACATAAGTATGAGCTATACGCTGATGTTCAAACTGACTACACGTCAATAGTTCTGTGAACAAGATCTCAAGAAATATATGGATACGCATGGGGATAGAGGTGCATTAGACTTGAATACAGTCAAGAATTTCACTCATCAATTGCTAAACGTGAGTGATTATCGTACGATCTCTTCCTACTGAAAACAGGACTGTGGATGATGAAGGAAACTCGAGAAAGATATCTTGATGATAATCTCTTGGAGAAGTTGAAGAGAATCTTTCCAGAAACAATAATCGGAAATGCAATATCAAAATCAGATGTCCAAAAGCAAAAATAGCTAACACGCATTATCAACAATCACAGGGTATCGCTTTCTGTCACGACAATAGGGTTTTACATCGTGATTTGAAACCTCAAAATTTGTTGATTAACAGACGTGGTGAATTGAAAATTGGTGATTTCGGTTTAGCTAGAGCTTTTGGTGTACCAGTCAATACTTTCAGTAATGAGGTGTGTTAAATGAAACAATCGTCGCTCGAATATCGGCGTGGATGACAACTGATCATTCGGATTTGAAATAGGTTGTAACACTTTGGTACAGAGCTCCAGATGTCTTATTAGGATCAAGAACGTACAGTACAAGTATCGATATTTGGTCTGTTGGTTGTATGTGAGTATCGAGTACACAGTTTGAATAGTCAGTGAATGTCGGAATAATACTGATGTATATTGTACGTTACAGCTTCGCCGAAATGATCACTGGTTATCCACTATTTAGAGGAAGAGATAACGCAGATCAATTAGTCCAAATCATGAAGATTGTTGGTACACCAAGTGATGCTACAATCGCTCAAATCAAACTCAATTCTGTAAGCTTTGTAGGACCCTTGTGATATCACCAAGTTAGCTTACAGAATTGTACAGCCCGAAATCCAAATCAAATCTCCACTCGCAAAACATCCTAAACAACCTTTCCATGCTATTGTACCACGAGCCCCTAGAGACGGTAAGTCAAAAGTCCCTTTTCACAGGACCCACTCTGCGCCAGTAACCAACGTGACCAGAATTGATATCATCTTCACACCAAACTTTAGCTCTAAACCTCCTTGAACATCTGCTTCAATTCGAACCTTCACGCCGATATGATGCACATCAAGCTATGGCACATCCATATTTCACTTCTGGGCCAATCGCACCACCAACTTTACCTGCAACCGTCCAGTCTTCGGCTGCATCTTTAGCTTTACCACCTAGAGTAGCAGCTAGAGCATCACAAGCTTCTGCAGCTGTACAAGCTCAACAACAACAGCAAGCTGCTGCTGCTCAAGCACAAGCACAAGCTCAACAACAACAAAATGCTCAGATATTAGCTGCTCAACAGCAACAACAGCAAGTAGCTCAACAACAGCAACAGCAACAACAGACCCAGTATAATGCCATGTTGGCTGAACAAGCTGCTAGACAAGGTTATTATGGTGTGTTTATATCCTCCTCTCATGTCTCCCTTTGAACTTCAACAACGTCTCTGCATTTCTCGTGTGTGTTGTACCAAGTTCGTCGATAGCTAATATCGAATATCTTTACATCGCAGACCCAGCTACAGCTGCTCAAATGCACCAAGCTCAAGCTCAAGCCCAAGCTGCTCATGCTCAACAAATGCAGATGGCTCATGCACAAGCGCAAGCGCAAGCTCAGGCACAGGCTCAGGCTCAAGCACAAGCCCAACAAGGCAGGGGCATGGATCCAAACGTGAGTAGCGAAGTCTTTCATTGTCCGGCTGAAGCCAGTCTGACGTTCATTTGCATTAGGGATATTACATGAATCAAGGTGAACGATATTAGGGTCTTTAAAGCATATACATAGGCCTATATATGGAGCAAGCAACGGTCCCTAGTATGCTTAGTGTTTCTACATAATAGCGAGTAAATGAGACTTCGGACAAGGTTGCAGGTTAGAGCCCGGTTTCTTTGTGCTAAGCTTTTGAATTTCAAGGGGAGTAACGATACAGGTTTGGTTCATATCATTACAAAGTTCAATTTCGCTATCAATTCATACAATTCATTACGATCAATTTCATCAAGAGACGGTCTCACCCCGTTTCAACCTATTACATTTCTTATGTCATTTTCGTGGATTATAGGTTTTAATGAATTCCATACATATATTGACGATCCACGTAGTAACTGCAATATTGCTAGCATTGTGAATGATGAAGGTTGCCAGCTTCATTTATAGTGATAAGAGACACTGTATATATTGATTTACATGCTCGAAAGCGTTCCAAACATGGAACCGGGTGATGTACATACTCCATGAGGACCGGATATTTTTCTATATTGAATAAATTGGTACAAAGAAAGCAATGACAGTAACAGCTATAGTGTAAAGGCGTAAATGGTCTAATATTAAGATATGGAGTAAATCCATCAGAGAGTTGAGCTCTTTTGAGCGGGCCGGAAAGGCGGCTTCGGGTTGATTGGCTGATTCTTCGTCTATAAAGCTGTACCTCTCTCGAAATTTGCTCGAATTCTGGGATTGTACATCGTACGTTATACATTAGTCAATGTGTCTTCTCTGAATGGAAAGGATGTTATACGATGAGACTCACTCTTTAGTGTATTTATCAAAGTATCTTGCAACTTTCTTATTGAATACTTTATTCCTTTCATTGATATATGTAACTTCATCATCTTCATCATCTTTCTTGTTTTTCCTTTTACCGTATTTACCGATACTGAATGAGGAAGAGGATATATTAATAATTAGTATATCAATTCATTATACGATGTTTTTTTTTTGACTTGATTGAGTGAGTATGATTAACTGATAAGGAATGATGATAAGTTATGAAGAGATACACATACTCTTTATTAATTTTATCTGCTACTCTATCTAAAGCATCTTCTGAAGGTTTATGATCACCATAAGATAAAGTATCTGAACCTCTATAGAAATCTTCTGATGCTGTTAAAGCACTTGAACCTGATTTTGATGATCCTGCTATAGCATTACTAGAGGAACCTCCTCCAACAGGCACTAAAGTACCAGGGGCTAAACCTAATGCAGCTTCTTTTTGTCTTTCATAAGCTAATAAATCAACTTTTGTTGAACGTATATTTCTATTATATCTTTTATGCGCATCATCTTCTTCATCTATAATTGATTGATTTTGTCAGTGTTGTATTGAATATTTTATTGAAAAGAATGAAGTTTGAGATCAATTTATATAACTTGTTGAAAACTTACTATGAAAATGTGTATCCTGTTTAATTTTTTGTTCTTCCAATTTTTTCTCCCACCTTTCATTATCTTCAATTGAATATTCCCAATTTTTTCTCCTTTCTAAATCTTCACCAGTTTCTTCAGCATTTAATTTAATTCTTAAAGCTTTAGCTAAATTTTTCTGTTTTTCTAATCTAATTAATTCTTTAGCTGATACTTTAGATTTTTGATGATCTGCTATTAAATCTTTACGATTTTGTTGACTTGATTGATTCTATTAAATGGTCAAGGATATATAAAAAGATTTAAGGGTCAATTTGAATGTATTGTATTGTATTGTACACGACGTGATAATGATTGAAAATAATATTAAAAATTATGATTATAACTATCATATCATATTGCTTGTACTGGAACCACCCCTCTCTCACGATGAAATGTTATAATACAATCCTTGAAACCCATATCAACTTACCATTCTCATCCTCAATTCTTTCATCTTGTCCACTCTCTCCTGCATTGTTAATTTCTTATTTTCACTTTCACTTTCATTCTCAGTTGCAATTTCACCATTATTTTCAATTTCTGCCGTCGTCGTTATTACTTCTGAATCATCTACTCCGTCTTGTCCATCACCATCTGTCTCAGCTTCTGTACTATCCTGAATTTCATCTTCCATACTTCCGTCTTCATTGACATCACTCTCGGTCGCACTCTCAGGTAAAGATATATCCGAAGGTGCTTTACTTGATTTACTTCTTGTTGCTCTTGTTCCCCTTCCACCTGAAGGTGCAGGTGATGGTGATGGTGCAGCTGATTTCACTTCTCTTGATCTACGTGGTGGCATCTTGTAGAAAGGTAGCTGTTCTATGAGATATATGAATTTCGAATCGTTCAAAATATTGTATTTGAAAGCAATATCAGAAAGAATAGATGCGAAAACAAATCAAAGAGAGACCCATTTCATATGCCTCTTCGAGATAGCGTTGATTATTAGGGGTTCGGTGGCGAGTGGGTTACGTAATTGATTCAAAAAATGTGGCATCATAATCCGTATAATAATTTCACGCATCCCTTTCATTCCATTCTGACAGACGAAAGCAATAGTCTATATAGAATAATATGCATATAACACAAAGATAGTAATGATCATTCCTGCACTCATGATGCCAGGTGATTGGTTTGAGCTGAAATATAGAATGCAAACTACAACCCTAATTAGCGATATTTATCCCATCAACAGCTTCTTCCTCTCCACTACGCAAATTCAATCCTAATCCAACACCACTATCTCTTCTCATCACTTTACCATTTTCATTTATGATTTCTGGATTTGGATCTGATCCATTGAGATTCTCTCCGTTTGGCGTAGTCGTAATTGATAGATCTGGTTTGACGGTGTCTTCCTGTTCTCGTCGTTGTTGGTTATAGTAATGATCCTCATCCTCATTTTCATCACTATCTTGATAATCTAAATCTAAATCTAAATCTGAATCATCATCATTTACACCTAAAGCAACTCCAACTTCATCTTTATCTCTTCTTAACATAGTTTCACCAAATTCATATCCACCTTTTTTAGAATCTAAAATTGAATCATAAACTTCACTATATGCATCATTTATTTTTTTTAATGCTTTACGATGTATTAATTCAGCTAATTTTGGCGATGTTAATAATGATAATCTATTTGAATTTGATGGATCTATTGTAATTAACCAATTTGAAAATGTTGTTAAAGCTAAAGTTATGTTTTTTGGTGATGTTGTAGGTAATCGAGATAGTGGAGTCTACACATGATTTCGTTGGTAAATGTTAGCAAAGGCAACTCCAATAAAATGATGAAGAAGGTTCGTCATAATGAAGACTGTACTCAAACTCACGTCTGCAGGTCTTGTTCGTATGGTTCGCATAATAGGTGCCAAACCACATTGTTCCAGTAACTTACCATGCTACAGCAATAGACCAATTGTTCAGCTTAAATCGTACACTTCGAATGACGGCTCAATATGAGTTAACTTACATGCTCAAATGTCATACTTTCGACGTGATCTTTGATTTTCTCTTCTAGCATAGCTACCCGTCTAGAAGTGAAGTCATATACTTCGAGTGTATGCTATAATTATAAGTCAACGTCAGTGCTGTATACAATCTTCACGTGTGAGATATGAAAATTCCCATTCACCTGCAAATAACCTAAACAATTGACCATGAACAAATCTTTCTCCCAATCACCTCCAGCAGTGACAGTAGATTTTCTCATTTCTGCCATTCTTTCACACATTTCCACACAAGGGTCAATTGATTTATCTAATAATTTAGCCAAATCTTCATCCGATTCTCGTTCAGATGGATCGACTAAAGAAGTTGAATATACTGATAACAGTTCTCGTAGAATAAGTGAAAAATCGCGTAATGCCAATGGTGGGGAAAGTGTTGCGTCTGGAGGCTATTGATGAGATGTACGAACAGGGTAAAGGAGAACTTATCAGCAATTGGAAATTATACATTCCGTAATACCAAGGACGGCACTTACATGTAAGAATCGTAATAAACTTCGACCTTGAGCATCAAGATTTTCGAAGAATGCAATATAAGCTTGATCATGTATCCTGTAATCCTTGCTATGTAAGCTGACCTGTGGATATATCATATGTTAATTTATCTGACAAATCACTCACTCTTGCAAAGTCTTGCATAGCAAAGCTTCTTCACCAATTGTCTTTTTCATAGTGATCAGGTAGAATTGTAAGAGATTAGCAATTTTGTAAGCCATTATGATACCTTCTTGAGATTTGATTGTTTGCTGTATACGTAGCTAAAGGAAGGGAGTTGAATCAGCTACAATCAGGAAAAGTCGAAGACCAATGATAATGCTTGAACGGGTCTGGATATAGAGAAAGGAATTCGGACGAAAGAAACTAATACATACTTTCAATGGTCTACCTAAACCTTCTAGATGTTTATCCATAGCTTCAGCAACCATCAATTCCTCCTGACCTTCTTGTCCAACTGAAAAATCTCTTTCTGCACCGACCATTCTTTTCTTTTCTTTCACACCGAATAAGCCATCTAAAAACTCATGTTCACTTGCGGTAGCTTGATGAACCCAAGCTAACATATCACCTACATATCTTGTTGGATCATGTGCATGTAACTCTATTGGTCTGGGTAATCCATTTGGCCCACCTCTTGTCAAAGCATCAAGGAATGATTGTAAGATTGATGATGATCTTGTTGATGTCAATCCTTGCAGTGCGTCTCTGTATTGAGTAGCCAGCAAAAGATCGATTTAGCTTGGTCTCATGGGGAAAATGACGCCATGAAGTCTTTACTCACTTTAATAAAGGTGGTCTTTCCCTTAATCGCCTTATACCTTCTCTCATAATTGGTGAAACTTCCAGCTGAGTCTCTCGTGTATATTGTCTAAATTCAAATTGACACCAACGATGTATCTTCTTATAACCAGATTCCATTTGATCAGAAGTAGCTCTCATGATATCAAGACTATGGTGTATAAAACACCAATCTAAATTAGCTTCAATAATTTATAAATAATGAGTGTAATTGAGAATTCGTTGAAATTACTCACCCAGCTTGCATTTTACCTTCTTCACCACCTAATAAAACTTGACAATCTTTTCTTATTTTTTCTACTCTATCTAACGCATCAAATAACGTTTGACCCACTGAAACTTCTCTTGAACCTAAAGCTGCTAATTCGGATTCGGATAAAGTAAATTTTGATAAGAATAAACTTATCAAAGATGATCTCAATTGTGCTGATGCTCTAGATGCTCCAAGTAAAGTACGTCAGATACCTCACAAAAATTGGGTTTGATTTGATCAATGATGGGAGGAAAGGGAATCAAATATTTAACCTACCTTTGTGAACGTAAACCATCTGCTCTTTCCAATAGATATTTCGTACCACTATTCGCTTGATCTAATTCATTTTGTACTTGATCACAACGTACTTGCATTTCTCTCATATGTTCTCTCAATACCTGTAGTTTCTATAAAAAGAGAGATCAAATTGACAAGATATCAGCTATTACACCATTAAACCATTATAATTCAAATTGATTCTGTAGCCCTTGTTCACCAATTCTACAAAAAGGAATTTACCTGATCCACTTCACCGAAAGCTTCTAAGAATTTCTGACTTCCACTTGCTAAAGTACCTTCAATATCTTTCTTTAACCATTTTCTCGCTGTTGATGCACTACTTTGACCTTTTAATGTTCTTCTTTTAGGCAATCCTTCTTCTTCTTGTTCTTCTTCGTTGTTGTCATTATCATTTTGTTGTCCAAGAGCTTTACCTTTACCTTTATCTAAAGAGCTAGATGAAGCAGACGAATAGAAAGATGAAGCTAATTCTAAAGCTTCTCTGGATGATTTATCATCAAATGTAGTTCCTATAGTCTTATATATCCTTAACGAAATTGGATTATTCCTACTTGTTGGTATAGGTGTAGGTGTCGATGATGACATTGACATTGATCGAGAGGGCGAGCCTATAGGTGGTGATGAAGTTACTGACATCCTGATGCTAAGGTCTTCTATTCTCCATCTATGGGTTGCCTGATCGAGCCATGGACTTGGGTCAATGGATAGATATTACCCCTAAATCAACAATGTATATGTGCCCATGCTGTCATTTACAGGTTGGACGTGATCAGTGAATTACTTGTCAACAACTATAGTAACAACTACCGAAGCCGAACGGTCTAACCGGGGTGATTGAATGATGATTATTTAATTGAGTAACCTATTTAAACGATAGGTTTATATCTAATGTACGCCGAAGGGCACCGCATCCTCACCTGAAAGAGAACCACGTAATTTAAACACCAACAGCCTTTATCATCTCTAACCTTTTTTTAATACTCAGCCTTGTCATCAACAACTGGAGCATCAACATTGACTGATCAGACGATATAGACAAGTAAGAACTGTGGTACTTATTAACTTGGATATTTCAGTTTGTGTTTATCTCGTCCTTTCTATTTAATACTGGATACAACAATTGCAGGTAACCAGAAACCACAATACAACTTAATTCTCCCGATCAATTCACCATGGCACCTACAACAAGATCAAAACAATCAACTCCATCACCTGAAACACCTAAATCTACATCTACTTCAACAGCTATAGAAACTGGTTTAATTGGTGAGATCAAACAAAGACCAAGAGAAGGTAGTAGAACAAGAGAAAGAGAAGAAGTTTGGGATCCTAAATAGTGAGTTGGAGGGTAATGATCAATTGTCACGCAGAACCTCTAACCTAATCTGTTTATTCATCAATCGCCAGTGCTGTAGATCTTGCGTAAGTAGAATAATGACATCAAACTCCGCTGTTGACCTTTGCTAATTTGCTGTCTCCGTATCTCATTATGACTATTCATACAAATAGAACTACAACGTGAGTTCAATTGGTTAGGTTGAAACGATCCATTAGTTATTCTAACTTTCCTGTTTGCTCGTAATGCTACAGAATCGATGAAAATGTCTTCTTATTCGTACCAAACTTAATTGGTTATGTCAGAGTATTAACAGCAGCTGCATCATTGGTATTCATGCCATATCATCCAAAATGGTGTACAACATTATATTTTGTTAGTTGTATGTTGGATGCTTTTGATGGTATGGCAGCTAGAGCTTTAGGTCAAACAAGTAAATTCGGTGCTGTTTTAGATATGGTAACTGATAGGTCAGTTATCTGAAATTTAGAGCAAAAGACCATTAACTGATTATTGATAATATCTTCTAGATGTGCTACAGCATGTTTATTAACTTTCTTAACTTCAGTTTACCCAAATTGGTCTTTACTTTTCATGTTTTTGATCACACTTGATTTCTCTTCTCATTACATCCACATGTATTCGTGAGTTATTATCTTCTTCACTTGCTCTGAGTGTAACTTTGGTCAGCTAAACAGTCCTCGTCGTGTTTAGATCATTGGTCACAGGTTCATCAAGTCATAAAACAGTTACTTCAGATGTATCTAGAATTTTATGGTACTACTATAACGATTCTGTTAGTATCTTCATCAATTGTCCGTTTACATACGTATATCTACTAAGCTAACATACATATCCGTTGGTATTTGTTTTTGGTTTTTTTTTAGCGAACATTATTCTTTTTCTGTTTTGCCAATGAAGTTTTCTTTGTTTGTTTATATTTAAACGCATTTTGGAAATCACCTATAACATCTTCTTTCCCAATTCCAAATTTCTTATTATCAACAGAATATAATTTAATTTTAAAAAATCCAAATTTTTTTAGTGGATTAGTTTATTATTTAAGAAATTTGACTTGGCCACAAGTTATTGGTATTTTAACTTTACCTGTTTGTACAGGTAAACAAATTATTAATGTTGTTCAATTTTGGAAAGCTTCAAAGATTGTATGTTCCCCCCTTGTTTCCGCTTTTGTCTCTTTTTTGATTACGATTAACTATATTAGCTAATTTTCATAATATGTTTTGCATACAGCTCGTCGGTGTTGATTTAGCTGAAAGACAAACTGCCAGAAGAGAAGCTGCTTTAAGAGCTAGACAATTGTAGAACAGCAATTATTGGAGAAGTGCCGAGAATGACTATCATATCAAATCACATTTACTTTTAATGGAGCGACTTGAGGAAATTGAATCTGCAAAGGTTTTAGGAGAAAATATGATTTATTCTTTTCTGGACACTGGAGAGAAAACGCGAGGAGGAACAGAGGAAGAGTAAAAAGGCTAGCATGACATGGGCGATTGAAGATCTGTAAATAGGGAAAGAAGCTATAAATTGACAAAAAAGAATAATAGAATAAACAAACTGTTTATATAATTCCATAAATATACCATTTACATGAAAAATCAAAATCCTTAATATTTAACCTATCTTAAATTACGAATACCCAATATAATGCATAGATATAATGAAATGAATCTCAAATTTGTTTTAGGAATCCTCATTTCGCCTGACGAGAAATTTGTTCTCATTCTCACTTGTTATCAACCTTAATAGCTCGATTAGTGTCATGGAGGAATCACATCTCCCCACTTCATGTATCGGATCATTCACTATGTGCGCCTCAAATCGAACTTGTCGATTCGCAAGTGAAGACGTATGATAACATGCTATTGTTAAATGCTCATTTTGAAATATGTATACATGTATGTATTTATATGTATTGAACTAATTAAATCTACTTGCCCAAAATTAGACATTTTCCTTCAAGATTATGATTTATTAATAATTCTTCCTTTTTATGTATGATAAAGAGAACAAGTAGGTTATACGGTTTCAATTTTTTATTTTTCTACTTTTTTCCCAAATGAATCCTTATATCTAATGTTATTACCCGTTATTCTCGCCGACGTACTATGTATGATCATACTAAAGCTGATAAATGAACCTTAAGGAGCAGTCAAGAATAATTCATCTAATTGTCTCATTGTATCTTCAGGTGAAGTTACTGTATGTCCAGTTACTTTTGGATCAGAGAAAATTTCATAATCATTACCACCTTTAAAAGTCTATTTTTTAGTTATGGAGGAATTAGCGATATTGTACGATTATCTTATCATCGTTGGATGGATAAGAGGTTATATATGTACTGTGGTTAAAACAATTGACTCACTTTATCACCAAAGAAATGAATAGTATCAAAACCTTCAGATTCAATATGTTTTAGTGAATAAGTTTTATCCCAACCTATATATTTTCGAATGTATCAGTTTATTATAATCCTTAATTGCTTCTTAAACTTTTCCTATCATTAATCAATCAATCAATCATTAAAACTCACCTTGAGGGAAAATATCGAAACTGATTTGACCACCAATAGCAAAAGTTAAACCTAAATGAATAAATTCTTGTTCCATTCTAACTACCATATCAGCTCTAATATGGTGTTCCTGAAAAGTCATACAGAGAACAATATATAAACTGTCAGCTAATGAATTCACAAAGGGGAACTTAGCACCATATATTTTAACTGACTTTATCGTATTTCTCGAAATCAATTCTTTCTTGAATACTGAGTAGATGAAAAAAGGTAAGCTTGGAAACCGGACAAACAGCAGACCGGATGAATTATACTTACGAAGCATTTCTTCCTACAGGAGAAACGTTGATCATACCGTTTCGGTATTCAATGAAAGTACCTCTATCAGAATAAATAAAATCATGATCAGTCATGGAAACCCTCATAAGTATCTCAACAAACTGAAGTGGATATTTGTCATATATTATCCAGCTCACCTTTTAATTGGAATATCAACTTCACTTAAATATCTTAAAATCCAATTAACCATTTTTTTATATTCTTCTTCACCAACATGTTTAATGAAACTTGCAGCAGCAAGTGGTTGTTCGAGTTTATAAGCTACTAAACCATTTTCTGCGAAACCGAAATCGAAAAGATCGAGACCTGCTCAATGTAAAGAGGTAAAATTGTGAGCAAGTGATTTAACGATATCAAAGACAATAGTTTTTGTCGATATCCAAATTAACTTGGTAGATTCAATCACAACCTACTCACTCTTAACTTGTTCTAAAATCTTATTTAAATCTGAACCACCAACAAAAGCAATTACACAATTTTCTCTTAATGCTTTTAATGTAGCAAACATTTCAGGTTTTGCTTGTTGTCTTGCTAAAGATAATGTACCATCTACATCAAACATACAAATAGTTTTTGGATATTTTCTTTCTGAAAATGGTTTAACTCCTGTTGGGTAGGAGTAGACATTGGTTGTTGGCATTGGAACTGACATTTTGGGATATTTGATTGATGGTTTGAGCCGTGTTAGCGATGAAGTAATAGAAAAGACAAGTTGAACAGTAACAGCAACAGTCACTTGAGAAACGTTCAAGCTGAAAGATGGTCTCTACGCAGTGGTATCGGTGCTGTAGCCCTTTAGCGCGTAATGATAACGCTCATCTCTCATAATATAAGATATATAATTTCACTTCTTACAACACCCACGTGAACTACACGAGATAAGAAATAAAAGAGGACCGTGCGAGAGTTGGTCAGTACTAGATAGTGACGTGTCAGTTAGTGGCATTCGCCGCTGACCGAGAAACACGTCGTCGAGTACTAGCGAGTGTTTTTTTTTGGAATAATAAAGTAAATAATTGAACTAATTGAATTTGTTGTTGCTACATTATTCAGCATATGAACGGGGTGGGGTCATCAAAGTACTCCTTTCTTGTTCTTTTTTTATTCTTCAATTCTACATTAGCCAAAACACGTACTAATTGAATTCTATCGCAAATCACATAACGAAAGAGACGTTTACTCCCTACGACACACCAGAGAAAAGAAAATTGTAGTCATCTGTTATCAATCAGTCACTCCAAATGCCACCTAAACGAAATACGAGATCTTCTCTATCATCAAGTAAGAATAATATCGACAATAATACAACTGCCAAGACATCTTCAATTTCTTCTTCATCAACGACGATAAGTAAACGAATAACAAGATCAGTTACACATAATAAAGTAGAAAATTCATCTATTGAATCTTCTTCTTCAACGTCAACAACAACAACGACAAATTCAAATTCAATAGGTACGACACCACCTTCTGATTTAGAAGTAGAAGATTTAGAAAAAATGTTACATAGAGAGAATAATAGTTTAAGAGGTAGAAATATAGAAGATTTAAATGAATTAGAAGAAAAAGGTTTATTAATGAGAAGAGAAGTTTCAAATGATTCAATAATAAATGAAGATAACACCACTAATCCTACAACTCCTAGAAGAAGGAAAAGTGGGAAAGGTAAAGAAAGATATGATGAAAATAGATTTGAAAAAGTTAATTTATTAAGTAATGATGAAATTGAGGAAGATAGCGGTGGATTAACTAGTCCAACAGATCAAAAAGCTTTTGCATTATTGGTTTTACTCTGTAAGCTATATATCTCTCAATCAAGCTTATTTCAAATAGCTGACAAATACTGATAATTTTCGTTTTTTCCGGGGGGTAGATTTGTAAGCTTTATTATTAATATTATCATTATTATCAATACCAGCTTTGTTAATTTGGAAAGGTTAGTTTAGCTGACCGTGTTTTGAAATGATTTAGGTTACAAGGAATACCATTAGGATTAACATTTGGAACATTACCATTTTTATTAAAATCACATTTATCTTATTCACAATTAGCTATTTTCGCTTTAGCTTCATGGCCATATTCATTAAAATTATTATGGTCACCTATAGTTGATGCTTGGTTTATAAAAAAATGGGGTAGAAGGAAAACTTGGATCGTACCTGTACAAGGTATAGTTGGTTTAGGAATGTGGATCATTGGTGGTAAAATTGAAGGATGGTTGAATGCTGTAAGTAGAGTCTCTTTTAATCTCTCAATGCTCAATATGCATCCGTGACTGCTTTTCGGAGGAAAAATAGGATTACGACAAGCTGAATATAGTGAGCTAATAACGTTTGTAGGAAACGATAAATATCAAATTGATAACGGCTGTTTTCGGTAGTTTGATACTAGCTGCTGCAACACAGGGTAAGCTATCTCTTTGTGGTACGTAGAGTGCAAGTGATATAGCTAATAGAGCATTTTGATCATAGATATCGCTGTGGATGGTAAGCTATCTCGTGGACGTCAAGGACCATTACCATTTAGCTGATCCTTATCCTTTCCCTTAGGCTGGGCACTTACACTTCTTTCTCAACCTAACCTATCATATGCATCGACCGCTCAAACGATTGGAATAGGGATAGGAAATGCATTGAGTTTTACGGTCTTCTTGGCGTTTAACAGTGTAGATTTCAGGTGAGTACAGCCATCATGTGCCATGTGCGGCATGATCTGTGAAGTAGCTGATCGGATGGACTCTAGTAACAAATACTTCCGCTCAACCCCTCTTGATTACCCTCTAGTATCACTAGGCGGATATCTACGATTCTGGGCAGTAATTTTCGTCTCAGTGACCGTATTGCTGGCTTATTACAAAACCGAAGATCCACCTGCTGAGGATGATCCAGATATGGATGTAAAGAAAGTATACAAGATCATGTGGAGTATTCTAAAATTGAAGAGTAAGTCAGTTTTCCGCTAGCTAGATTCTCGTTTATAAAAGCCAACTCACTGACCTCTTTGCCATTGATAGATATCCAGTCATTCCTTTGTGTTCACTTAGTATGTAAGATAGGATTTATGGTGAATGATTCGGTTACTGGATTAAAGTTATTAGAAAAAGGATTATCTAAAGAAGATTTAGCTATTGCTGTTTTATTGGATTTCCCTGCTCAAATGGCTGTAGGTTGGTTAGCTGCCAAATGGTCAAGACCAACATCTTCCAATACAGATACAGCGCATAGACATCCATTAACAACCAAAGAACAAGGATCAGGTTCAAATGTATTGAAACCTTGGTTATATGCTTTTTGGGCTAGATTAGCTATGGCCACCATAGCTACTTTAGTTGTAAAAGGTTTTCCAAAAGGTGGTGAAATTGGTAATGGTTATTTCGGTTTGGTCATTCTAACTACTCTTTTATCTTCTTTAACGAGGTGAGTCGTTTGTTCATTTCGTGCTAGTACCCATCACTTAGCTGAATTAATAACTCGTTTCTCGTAGTACTGTACAATTCGTTGGTATTTGCGCATTCCATACTCAGATTGCTGATCCTCTGATTGGTGGAACGTATATGACTGTAAGTTGTGTGGTCTTACTTGGAAAGATACAATCGCTAATAATTTTATGTATATCATAGCTACTCAACACAGTATCTAATTTAGGTGGAACATGGCCTAAACCACTAATACTACGTTCAGTGGATTTATTAACGATAGCTACATGTTCTGTACCTACAACATTTGAAAAATCAATGACATCCATAAATGAATGTGTATCAGAAACTGGTAAACATGCATGTTCAGCTGTTGGAGGTGAATGTTTAGTAATTAGAGATGGATATTATATTATGAGTATGGTTTGTGTTTCCCTTGGAGCAATTATATTGGTTTCATTCGTTTTACCTACTGTCAAAAGATTATCTGGTAAGTTGGGTTCCAATCCTTTGCTTCCTGTTATCCTACTATACCAATTCATTAAGCTGATGATACCATTGATATAATTTTAGCATTACCAATGTCTGCTTGGAGGGTAAAAATACCAAACTAGGTATATTTCATAGATTGATAGATTGAATTTATCCGGTATATGCATGTAGATCTCGGATTTTATCCACCTTAAACTAACGGAGCACCAATAATCACGCTCATGCTACAACGCTTCCAATCTCGAAAAGGCCATGGAATAGGAATATGGGAGAGTTCTTTGATCTGATCGATTCTACACGGTATTCGTTATTGACGGTAGTTAAGAAATGTACAAAATCGGTGATGTCACGATATAATATGACACATGTCTTTATCTACGATAATATAAATAGCTAGTTATATTTCCGACTCGTCAAGATATGACATTCGGCTCTTTGCGGTTGAATATCTGTGCAATATATAATACTGCAAATGATATTATGATCAATGCATTATACTTGTTTTGAAAAACACAAGAAATATAGACGTTAGCAGAACAATTATCATCAAGATTAAAGATTAACTGTACTTGGACTAAAGTGCATATACGAAAATGACGGTATGTTGATTTTCAACCATTCGGATGCAGGTCCGGACTTGAATGGATGTATTATAAAAGTTGTTCGACTGACAAAAACGAGGTCGTTCAAATAGTCAAAGGCAAAAGCTACAACACCATTGACGATAGTGATCAAACTTGGTTAGTTAATTATCTCATCTTCATTCATCTCCCCCTCTTTTTTTTTCCCCACACTTACTCAGTCTTATTCGCAAATAATGTCTAATGATTTAACAAGAGCTAAACTGTTTCAATTAACTCCAAAAAAAAGGTACTTCGTCAATTGTTTCAACTGAATATCCTTTCTTACCACATTTACAATTACTTTCATCAATTGTTGAAACTGTTGTTCAACTTAGATCATTAGGTCATAGAGTTGTATTATGTTCTTCGGGTGCTATTGGTGTAGGTTTAAGGAGAATGAATTTAAGAGGTAGAGGTAAAGGATTAAGTCAAAAGCAGGTAAATTTTCAACGCTTTCAATTATAAATTATCAGATTATTTTTTGATTGAAGGAGAAGAGCTAATTGTATATTCTCTCTATTTTTTTAAGGCTTTGGCAGCTATAGGTCAAGGTAGATTAATAGCTTTATGGGATAATTTATTTTCTCAATTGGATCAACCTATAGCTCAAATCTTATTAACAAGAATGGATATTTCAGATGTAAGTTCAATTAATAACGTGTACATTTTCATATGAAGTTTCCTGCTATAATAAAAATATGCTGATCATATACATGCTGTACATTCTTGTGTCTGAAATAATCTCTAGAGAACAAGGTATTTGAATGCCCAGAACACTTTTTCGGAATTACTTCAAATGGGTGTTATTCCTATAGTTAATGAGAATGATACGGTATCAGTCACAGTGAGCTAATTTCCTAATGATCCATTATATCGGTTAACATTAGCTGATAAAATATCAAAACATACTTATAGGAAATTAAATTCGGTGATAATGATACTTTATCAGCTATTTCTTCAGCAATCGTACATGCAGATTACCTATTCTTATTGACAGATGTAGAATGCCTGTAAGTTGACCTTTTGATGTTAATTGTTGGTGTCTGGTGTTCGATGTTTGGATTATCGCCTACCTACCAAAGCTTACTTTACTGCGATTTTACCAGATATACCGACAACCCAAGAAACAATCCTGATGCTAAACCTGTTAGAATAGTTAGAGATATCGAAAAGGTCAAACAGGAAGGTGAGTTTGTTGTTAAGTTATGATTATAGATAATATAATATGATATAAGCTCATGATGATACTCTAATAGTATCAACTGCAACGCTTGGAACATCACTTGGTACAGGAGGAATGTCAACTAAACTTATAGCAGCAGAATTAGCTACTGCAGCAGGAACTACAACTGTAATTATGCATTCAGCTAATGTTAAAGATATATTTGGTGTAATTGAAAAAGGTGCTGGACCAAGTAGAGATATATCAGAAACTCCACATTTAGAAGAAGGACCTTTATGTACGAGATTTTTAAGAAGGGAAAGAGCTTTGAAAGAGTAAGTCACCGTTTTTTCCGCACTGTAACAACCCATAAACGATCATGATCAAACATCTGTTTTGTTTATATGTACTGATTTTGAGCAATATATAATATACAATATATCTATCTAGTCGAAAATGGTGGATTGCACATGGTTTACATTCAGCAGGAATCATAACAATTGATGAAGGTGCATATAGAGCTATACAAAGAAAAGAATCAGGTGGTAGATTATTACCTGCTGGAGTTATAAAAGTTGAAGGTCCATTTGCTTCACATCAAGCAGTTAAAATTATAGTTAGACGTAAAAAGAGGGATCATACTGTTGTTAATAACAACCTTATGTCGAGAAATTCAATTGATGAAAATATCCCACCAAGTCCAACTAAACCATCACCAAGATCGTTATTCACGTCTACCTCGGAAACACAATCTCCATTTTCACCACAACAACAACAACAACAACAACAACAAATTAATCCAACTTCATCATCATTGATCTCACCGAATTTGAAACACATAACATCTGAACAAAATCAATATCAAAATCAAAATCAACCTGAAACACCACAAATTGATCCTATATTATCATTATCATCATCAATACAATCTTTAGATCCATTATCGAAATCTACTCCACAATCACCTGCTATAAATGCTATAGCAGAAAGATTAAATAAAGTTAATTTACAACAACAGATTAGTACTACTACTAAAAGTAATAATCAAGAAAATGAGGAAGAACAATTATTATGGGAAGAAATCGAAATTGGAAAAGGTTTAACACAATATAATAGTTCTGAAATTGATAGAATAAAGGGAATGAAAAGGTTAGTGTTAGATATAGTGTCTGCTTTTTTCTACTGCTCTGATCTCACCATTTCAAGATGACGAGGAATAGTGGAAATGTTCATAATGCTAACTAATTATACCATACAGTGCGCATATAGAAAACATACTTGGATATTCAGAATCTGAACATGTGGTAGACTCAATAACGTTCTTGTGATACGCCCAAACGCACATATAAAAACTTTGGACCAGAACGACATAAGCTGGATCATAATTTGTAATCAGCATTTTCAACACTTGTAGATAGTATTCAAGAGTGATGATTTTCAATTGAGCAGCTGCTTCACTATTGTGACATAGCTTACTATCATGACTCGACCAGTCATTCATCAAACATGTATGCATATTCTATTCAAATATTTTTCTTCAATCTATCAACAGCTATAATAATTCATAGTTTTACTTTCTACCCCTTGAAAGTTATTCTGATCAGGATTTAATTTGATAGCCCTTATTTCTTTGATGGTGGTTTAACGACATCAATTAAATTGATTGGATTATAAATATCTAATAATTTAGGATGATTTACAAAAGTTTCATAATATCTAATAACGTTTGGAATTTTAACTCTATCTTTTGAATCAATTACAGTTGAAAAAACAAATGATAATGATGAACCAATTAAAATATCAGCTAAAGTAATTCTTTCACCAATTAACCAAGTTTTATTAATTAAAATATTATCTAAAATTGATAATCTTTCATTAATTTTTTTGATTATACCATCAAAATTTGGTTTATTGTATGGATATAAACCTTTAAGTTGTCTATTTGCTAATGAAGCTGGAATTTGTAACTATAATCACCAATAATCAAAATAATAAATCAATATATTTGTTTATTTTTGTTATTATTGTTATCTTATCTTATCATATCAAAAAGTATAGAAAAAAACAACTCAACTCACCTCTTGATCAGCTGTTGATCCCCATTGATGAACCAAAGCTCTTTGATTTTTATCAGAAGGTATTAATGAAGTACCATCGGCGACTATAAAAGGTAACAAATAAGAGACAGTTTTAAGTGAGTTTATTACATTGATATAGATAGATAGTCTACAAAAAACAAAAAAACTCACGATATTCAGCAATAGCAGCAGATTCCCTTAAAATAGTACCATTTTCTAATTCTAAAATAGGTAAAAAACCAAATGGATTTTTTGATAAAAAATCTTCATTTTTCCATTCTTCAGGTTTTGACATGTCAATAGAATTGAAATTGATTTCAACACCAGCTAAAGCTGCTGCTGATCTAACTCTTCTTACTCTATCATTGGCTGTTCAGAATTTAAATGAAGGATTTGATCAGTATTAAGTATTCATTGTATATCAAAATATGATGAACTTAGTGATAACGTACTAGCGGAACCTGTTAATGTAGGAGTCATTTTGATTGATTAGTTTTTTGATTTCCTTGATATATTTTTGGGAGGAGAAAGAATAAAAAAGTAATGATATATCGAATGAATTGTTCAGTTTTATACTGACGACATTTAAGAGCTCCATCTTGAATTACGGATATAGGATCCGCTCACCATACATAGTAGATAGATGCGTAACTAGAGGAAGAGATTAGCGTACGCGTGTATCGCGTATGGATATCACGTTCCTGGATCACAGACCGAGCTACAAATGATTACCGTTTCTGGTAATTTCTGGAATTGCACTTGTACTGTAAAATCAAGCACGCAGCATAAAACAAAATCAATAAACATGACAAACATGACAAACATGACAAACTAAGGATAATACACTACTAAACATTATTATCACTTCATCACTCTTGTATTTACCATTGCTTCATCACCTTTGGTATTCGCTATCATCGTAACATCCTCTTTCATTTCATGATCAAATAACAATTCTAATAGGTGGATAATTACAACTTAGAATATCAAAAACAGCGATAAATTCAATACGATAACATAGTTCAAGAAACTCTCAAGCCTCATCCGATCTCCCTTGTCACCCAGCCTCGACCTTGTGACCTTGTCCAGAAATTATTGATAACTAATCCTGCATCAGCATCTCGTCAAGTTGACAGGCTGTCACGATGTCGACACCAGGTAGAAGAAGGAGAGCAGAAGATAAGCATACAGCCTATAATGCTGATCCTAAAAATGTTGGAACGTAAGTTGAATGATTATCCAAAAAAGATTGGTCGTCAGTCAAATGGTCAATCCGATAGACGTCTTCACATCCTCGCTCGCAAAGTTCTTGTGCGTTGAGCGTTATATACGTTACATGCTGATTTTATCGTCTTGTAGGTACACAAATGCACCAATGCCAAGGAATGTAGAAAGATTAGCAGATGGATTTGAAGATCCAGAAGCATTTTTTAAATCACCTACAGGAACGAATTATGATGGTGCCAATAGAACATTTCAATCAATGTATAATCCACAGACACCTGGAAATAGAAGTGAATATACATTAGCACAAACTCCAATGACAGGTGAAACTGGTATAACATCTTTAGGTACAATAAGAAGATCAAAATCAAGATTAAGTGATATTGATATAGGTGATAATGATGAAGAAGAAGAACATATTGATGATGATTTATTAGAAGATGAAGATGATTTAAGTTAGTACAAACAATGTTTTTTTTTATTCCTTTTTGACCTTCTACAAGTATACATGTTGCATTTACTGATTTTTCGTCATTATGATGTATCATAAATAGGGCCAGCGACTCCTGGACAAAGTTTCTTCGCGGGCAATAGTAAGTTGAAATATGCATCCTGAAATCACCTTGTTTCGAATATTCAGATTTCTGATTCAGCATGTCGTATTTTCCCAGATCCACCATCAGTAACCCTTCCTTCACGATCAAGAGTATCGGCTTCTTCACCAGCTATAAATAAAACATATGATTCACTACCTTCTCCAAGAGCAACTACATCAGCTGCAAGATCCCCTCGAAAATCTACTTTATCAGCATATTCGCATACCACGCCCGGTAGATCGACAAGAGGCGGAAGAGTCAGTGATATAACGGATGAAAATGCAAGTTCGCCTTTTCAACAAAACAATGGCTCACCGGATCTTAGTTTAAGTCGTAATCTCAATGATTCGAATGATCGTTCTATAAACTCAAGTCCATTGAGAAACACTGCCAGAAAATCTACCCGTGTGTCCACTTCTGCATCACCAAGGAGATCTTCTAGATTATCAACCTCTCCTACAACGAAGAAAACGACTGCTCAACAAAAGAAGAATAGTAGACAAAGTGAACGTCCCGATCGTACACTTGATTTGGAGGAAGAAGCTCCTATAGAACAAGAATTATCGATTGATGATGCGGATCAAACTAGATTACAAGATGATAATGATGATGAGATTGAAGGGGATATAACGATGGAAAATACGAGAAGGAAATCTATGAAATCTGCTGCATCTAGAAAATCGAATGCAACCAGAAATGGTGATTCGATAAGAGAAGCAAGTATAAGCGACAATGAAGCTGATAATGGTCCCGCATATGATAACGATGGTCCAAGTGGATTTGATGCTTCTGTACAAGATGTATCGATAGGAAACCATGATGATGATATACAAGAAGAAGATAACAACAATGACATAAGTGCTTTAGTCGATGATATGGCAAACGGTGATCATGGAGACGAAAATGACGAAGTTGAGGATGATGTAGGATTAGAAGAAGATGCTATAGCTGAAGAAAATGAAGAGGAAGAAGAAGAAGCAGATCGACCTGCACGACCAGAAAGGAGACATAAACCTGCTACTAAGAAAAGACCTGTAAAACAGAATCGAAGGGATGAGAATAATGTACCAAGAACAAGGAACCCTAGACAAGGTAGTGTGGCTCCTGTACCCAAAAGAACAAGGGTTTCACAGATAGGTGTTGGTAAGTGAAGCATTTCTACTAATTCAATCAAAGCGGAAAGGACAAAGCTGACTGATAAAGGACATACATATAGGTGATGGATATGAAGATGAAAATCAGTATACCGGTAATTTCACAGTAAGACGATCTAATCGACAACATTTCGCACCATTAGAATACTGGAGAGGAGAAAAATTCGAATATGCAAGAGGACCAAAATGTCCAGTTATAAAAGAAGTTATTACTATACCTGAACAACCTGCACAACCTCTAAGTCAACGTTATAAGAAAAGTAGATCCAGACAACGGAGTTCATCAGTCGTTCAACAGCCAAAGAAAAGAAGAAATAGAAATGATTATGATTCACAAGATGATGATGATGATATTGAGAATGGTGCTCAAGGTTCCATAGTACATACTGAAGATGGTTGGGATGCTGGTACTGAGCCTACAGGTTTGGTTAAAACTTATCCCGACGGTTTCGAATCACATAGAAGTGAGTTACTTTAGTTTTTCTTCATGTGGCATGTCCAATCTTGCATCTGAGAATAAATCTTGATTAGCTAACTTCTGGTCTCGTACGACAACAGAAATCGCTTGTCCTAAAGCATTACTGAATCCACCTAATATGGAAAATCAATCTTTCGATTACCAAAAAGTCTTTGGTGAAGGTGATTTTATGGCTGCTGGTGTAGTATTTATCCCTATCGGAAGTAAAAAAGCAACCAAACCAAGTAAAGATAATGCATATGTGAGCCAATCTGTTTTAGCCAAAGAAATATTAGTTCATACTGTCACTGGAGGAAGAGTAGCTAATTTTGCATCATATTAGGTCTTTTACGTTATTCAAGGTGCTGTACAGGTAACGATCTATCGAACGAGTTTTGTAATGGCACCGGGTGGACAATTCCTGGTACCTAGAGGTGAGTTTCGAGAAGAAACCTATTCTACTTGCTCAGAATCATTACTGACAAATTCTGTTAATGATACATCAGGTAACGATTATTGTATCGAAAACATCTCAGAAGATAAAGAAGTGAAATTATTCTTTGCACAAGCCAGAAAAATAAGAGCGGGAGAGGAGGAAACGGATGATGTACAAAGTCAAGCAAGATCTTCTTCGGTAGTTGAAAATGGTAAAAAGGGAAACAAGTTGACAGATTCGAATAATACATCATCATCTTCTTTAACGACAAAGAAGAAAAAATTGCAACAAGTTAGAGAAGAAAGTGATAATGATGATGATGATTACTAAATTATCAATTATATTTACTGTCTATCTTCATCTTTTTTTTGTTTTTGGAATTGACCTTTTTGTATAATACATTTTAGTTGTCTTTACTTCGTTTGCCTAGGTTTTTCAGGTTTTCATTTCTTCAGGTTGTCAGGGCTATTTAGATTTCTTTTATTCTCGCTCTCCAACGCAATTCATTATTTTATATATACGATCCATAAAGTCTGTGTATGACCGACTCTCAAAAAGGGTATGATATGTATGACATGGCAAGATCAGTATGATCTTTTTGTTCATGACATCTATCTGTTTCTCAAAATAGCTTTTCGGTTTATATGTGGCTGCGAACCAAATAAACTTGGTAAAATGACGTCGCGTCGAATGAGAAGTGTGAATTGTTTGGGATAAATGAAAATAAACAAATAAACCAAAAAAAGAGAAAAACGCTAAAAAGCTTAAAACCGTGATGTGAACACGTGTTCAAGTTGAATGTGGCATTCCTACGCGAGAAACCATGGTTCAACGGATATAACCTGAAGCGGTCAACTTTTGAGCTGAGAGACATTACAAAGCATTGATTAATTTGATTACAAATAATTCACTAATTAGGATTTATTAGGTATGATTAGGATTAAACTGTAATTCAACTTGTAGTAGGAGAGCTGATGTCTGCGTAGACTTTACATCATTTCAATTATTAAACGATTTTAAACCATTTTGAATTCTCATCTATTTTTATCATTAATAAAGATTATCATCAGCTAATAAACATCTTCATCATCGATATATAATAAATCATCTTCATTAACAAGACAACGACAAAAGGATAGAATCGTATAGGAAAGATAGTGTAACAGGAAAGAAGAAAATCGTTCAAAATGGTAGCTAATTCAGCTGGTGCCAATAGGAACCTGTAAGTTTAAGTCTTGTTACTATCTTATCATAAAGCATCGCCCCCTTTCATGACCATCATTGCATGATAAGAAAGCCAAGAACAACATTCTTGCCATACATCTATCAAAACTTTGCTGTAGATCATTCGCTGACACAGCAGTACACGTATCATCTTCACAATCACTTTCACATTACGCCAATTCACAAATGCATGTTCAATATTGCCATTTATTATCCCTTATCTATCTTTTACTCCACTAACATTGAATAACGATTCTGGTAATTTAGAACAAAGTCCATTCGAGTTACCAGTGAGTTTTCGATCATTCCACCAACATATCTCAGCATTCCAAAGTGAACTGTAATTGAATATGTTGCTGATGTTCGGTCATTCGGTCATTATCATCTATCAATTTAATCCTTTATCATCGTTTTTGATCATTGTGCTATTATACACGTTAACTTCCTCAACTTTTGTATCATTTCAATCAACATTCATAACTATAGTCGTCGCCGCCGACTCTTTGATAAAGCGGGATATTCTTAGATTACCAGATCCATTTGCTATTGTTTCAGTTGATTCAGAACAAATCCACACAACATCTGTAATCAAAAGAACATTAAACCCTTATTGGAATGAGTAAGTGTACTTCTCCGTCTGACCATTTTATCCTATTCGTCAAATTTAGTGGAATGCTGATGTATTTTTTTTTGTTATATAATAGAAACTTCGATATGTGAGTCAAATACAAACTTTTCCAACATCAACAGGGTTGTTTCCATTTAGAGACCGAAATGAGATGACATATAAAGGGCAAAACAGCTCATTTGAGTAATATGACTGACATCAACCCTTCTTGCAGTACTGTCAAAGATTCATCAATTGTAGCTGTTCAGATATTCGATCAAAGGAAATTCAAAAGAAAGGTTAGTTGACCGACGATGTTTTGCACCCTATAACTAACATATTCGCATATTATGTAGGATCAAGGTTTCCTCGGTGTAATCAACATCAAAGTTTCCGATGTCATTGACCTTGAGCTCGGTGGGCAAGGTGAGCTATCTTGTCATTATGTCATTTTGGTATTGAAGCTGACGACCATTGTAGAAATGCTCACAAAGGAGTTGAAGAAAGGATCAGACGGACAAGCAGTACAAGGTAAACTCATTGTATACCTTTCCACACAAACAAACGGGGCCGTCCCAGCAACAGCTCCTGCCGCTTCAAGCTCAAACACCATGCTCAACGCACCAGCAAATGGATCCGCTCTTTCCCTCAACACCGCTTCCGCCGTCAACACCGGCAGTTCTCGACCCGGCTCTACCCTTCGAGCTGCCAACGCTACTCCCGAGCCAGAAAGCCCAAATCCAAGCGCTACTCCAGATAATGCAACTGTCACTCAGCCCTCATCTGCTGTGCCTCAACCCATTAGTACCAACGCTGCCGCGGTTGCTGCTTCTGGTGCTCCAACTGTCAATCCAACTGCTCAAGCCGCTTCAACAGGTCAAACAGGTACCAGCACTGGACCAGGTAACGAGTTCGACTCACACTCTGATCAATATGGTGCGCTTCCTGCCGGTTGGGAACGACGTATCGATCATCTTGGACGTCAATACTATGTAGACCATAACACTAGAACCACTACATGGAACAGACCAAGTGACAATCAGTTGTCAAACAACGCTTCCCAAGCTACCTCAACCGGTGAAGCTAGAGCTCGACACAATCAACGAAATTTGGCCGATGATATGCTCGATGTCCAACAACCTAACACCGGTGGCGCTTCTACCCCTACCAACGGTGGTACCGGCGCTGGTGGTGCAGTCGCTTCAAGTAATGTCACGACTGCTGGTCAAGGTCCGTTACCTGCTGGATGGGAACAAAGATTTACACCTGAAGGTCGACCATATTTCGTTGACCACAACACTAGAACTACAACATGGGTTGATCCACGAAGACAACAATTATTGCGAGTTATTGCACCTGGACAAGGTAATATGTCTGTACAATCACAGACTGTTAGTCAATTAGGACCATTACCAAGTGGATGGGAAATGAGATTGACATCAACAGCAAGAGTATATTTCGTTGATCACAATACAAAGACAACGACCTGGGATGATCCTAGATTACCTTCTTCATTGGATCAAAATGTACCACAATACAAGAGAGATTTCAGAAGAAAATTGATCTACTTCAGATCTCAACCTGCTTTAAGATCAAATACTGGTCAATGTCACATCAAAGTATCTAGAGATAATATCTTTGAAGGTTCTTATACTGAAATTATGAGACAAACGCCAAATGATTTGAAGAAGCGATTGATGATTAAATTCGAGGGTGAAGATGGTTTAGATTATGGAGGTTTGTCGAGGTGAGTTATCGATAGCATAAAGTAGGCCGATCAACTCAACAACTCACTGATATCCCTCTTACTATTTTACAGAGAATTTTTCTTCTTGTTATCACATGAAATGTTCAACCCATTCTACTGTTTATTCGAATACTCAGCACATGATAACTACACATTACAAATCAATCCAAACTCCGGTGTTAATCCTGAACATCTAAACTATTTCAAATTCATTGGAAGAGTAGTTGGTTTAGGTATTTTCCACAGAAGGTTCTTGGATGCTTATTTCATCGTATCTTTCTATAAGATGATCTTGAAGAAGAAGATCACTCTACAAGATTTGGAATCCGTTGACTCTGGTTTACACAGAGGTTTAACATGGATGTTAGAAAATGATATTACTGATGTTATTGAAGATACATTCTCAATCACTGAAGAACATTTCGGTGAAGTTGTTACTGTTGATTTGAAAGAAGATGGTAGAAACATCGAAGTTACAGAGGATAATAAGAAAGACTATGTAGAGTAAGTTCACACATAGCTCAGCTTTCAATGAGCAAAAACTAACTTACACATGTTTGTCACACAGTTTCGTTACAGAATACCGAATCTCAAGAAGAGTTAGCGAACAATTCGATGCTTTCATGTCTGGTTTCAACGAATTGATACCTCAAGAACTCATCAATGTATTCGATGAACGAGAACTTGAATTACTCATCGGTGGTATGTCAGAAATTGATGTAGATGATTGGATGAAACACACCGATTACCGTGGATAGTAAGTCGAAAGAAGTTGTTGTGAACAAACTTTGTATACTGACACTGTTGCACAGCAACCCATCTGACGAAGTTGTCGAATGGTTCTGGAAGATCGTACGAGGCTGGCCAGCTGAACGAAAATCTCGTTTACTACAGTGAGTTTATACATTACCATCCCTGCTGCATGACTCTACAACGCTAATGCTGTCATCGTCAATAGATTCACCACCGGTACTTCAAGAATTCCAGTTAACGGTTTCAAAGATTTACAAGGATCAGATGGACCACGTCGATTCACGATTGAGAAAGCTGGTGAACCAACACAATTACCAAAATCTCATACTTGTTTCAACAGAATCGATTTACCAGCTTATAAAACCTATGAAGCTCTAGAACAGAAATTGACTATTGCGTAAGTCTGGTTGTGGAATCAGTCAAACCATAATTGGTTTCTTACTGATAAATATTGTTTTGCTATATAGTGTTGAAGAAACTCTTGGTTTCGGTCAAGAATAAACGATATCCATCATGGTTAACCAAAATACGATCTGTTATCTTACGGACTTTCCTTTAATATAATCAATCTCCTATAGACTCATGTAAAACCCAGTTTTCTTTCTTTCCCCCTTTTTAAACACACAATCCGACCTACATATAGAATCTCTTGATCCCCTCCACCTCGCTCATATTACGATTTTGATTTTAGTAGCTTTTAAGTGTAACTTTTCATGGTATACGTCTTTCCCCTTTCGTCTTTCTTGATATACGGTTTTTAGTATTCGGTTCTTTTAGCTATTTGTTAGTATGATTTATGCATCTCATATTCGGATTAATGAACATCACGGTTCAGTGCTTCCTGCTGCAGATGGACTGAACGATTGCACTGAAACAAGGTGTATATATACAGCAGGTCGCCAGATCAAATATCTGATAATAATCCATTTCCTCATCATTGTTACTTGCTTTGTCAATTTCAAAAAACTGCTTACAGCATGTATACTGCAAAATACGGTACTCGTACATAGGGGGGAAAAGTGAACAGGGATTTTCTGCAGGCGTTTTTCCCAATCCCTCAAACTCCGAAGCCTCTGATAGAGCAAGTATACCAATAGTTGGTCTTCCCTCGATTTCTCTTATCACTCGAGCTCAAGTTAAATATCTATTCACGAAGTTTTAGATAGAAGACTGTTGGACGGCCCTTTCTGATGCTGAATATCCATGTTATAGTACGTCGTGTCTGACTTACCCCTTGTAACAATACACGCATAGTGATTCGATGAAAAGAATGCCTGGGTATTTTACATTAGTGTATTGCAATAGTATGTCATGCACTATTACTCTATATCAATCTATCGGATTTGTCTATCTGAACTGTATACCTAAAGTTATCATATAAGTTCAAATATAAAGGTTATCATGTAACCTGTTTAGAGTATTACATATTCTTGTTCTACTAGCTAATCCTTAAACCCCGACTTCCCTCGTTCTTATTACGCAAACCTCGTTCAAAGGTGCTCTTTCGTACTACAATGGATTAGGTGCATGACCGCTGTATATAGTATGGAATACGTAACTACTGATTGGGACTATACATCACAAAGTCGAACCAACTGAGACCCAATCAGTGTAAATCCTGTATTATTGAGCGTCATTCCTGTAGTCAGCCGGCAGGGAATTACGGATTCCGAATCGGATCTTTGAAGTGATGTAGATAGTGAGTCTGCTTCGGTACTCCATGATAGCTGGTTAGTGGTATCTTGAAGATCTGTCGGATGATCTTCACATAGGGTACCGGCGTGTACATGATCGTTATAAGACAGTGAAAGCTCAGATGAACCGGGAAGTAGCGATGTTTGATAAGAAGATCCAGTCGGTGAATACGCCATGTCATCTAACGGCGTGTCTTGGATAAGAGCAGCTTTTGATTCTCCTGATTCCGTGGGATATCGCTCTTCTGGCATTCTCACAGATAAAGGGAAACTAGGGTTTTTCCTACTTCTTGATAGTTTATTTGGAATTCGGAGGAGTTCGCTGTCGGCTGGTTACTGGGTTTCTTGTTGAGGTGTTCTCGATACCCAACCGCCATCATTAGAAGAAGTAAATTCGATATGATTATACTTGTTTGACATTGGCCCTTTAGTTTGCTCGGATTTTGGCTGAAAGATGCATGAAGTTTCTCGCTTATTACATCTTATACACGAGCTATGACTTTCATGGTCAGCAGGCCTTTAGTCCGATAGTTCCTTAATCCTGGTTTTTGGTCGTCGATGAGAAGGGTAACAAGGAATTATGACCTCCTCTGACGCATCTGACTTTTTCTTACACCTGACTTTCGATTTTCTACAACTCGTACAACTATTATTAGTTCTTGATGGCTTACTGTACGGCTTACGTGAATCTTGATCGCCACGACTTGTAATCAAAGATCCCTCATATGATAGGATTTTACCAGAATGATACATTTGTGGCGATTGGTTGGAGTGAGGAAGCTGTGACAATTATTGTGTATTTGTAGTGCTGCAGAATGCTGTTTTGAGAGTATTTCATAAATTGGTTGATTATGATTTAGAGTCGTAGCTATAGATCGGTTGGAGTACAAAGTTTCAATCAATTTAACAAACGCGAATGCTCTTTATATATGTGAGAATATACGATATCATACGAATCTAACTTGATAAGCTGCGTTTGAAACATTAAAGTAGCGCTTCACATCGAGCTAAACAACGATAACGATAGTAGGAGAGTCAGTCAAATTGTTTACTTTACCCACAGCATTGTATGTATTTCAGATACCTTCCCGCTATAAAACATCCTTTTAGCGGGATTATATATGTCTTTCGAATAACCGATGCGCTCTATACGGATAATTAGTCACGATGTAAACAAGGTAAACATTTCATCAAATATAATATAAACTAGGATACCTATTTCCGCCGGATGCACATTGTTGAACCATATAATGTGGAGCAGGCCTTATCTAAATCGCAGATTAGAAATTTTTTCTCGACCGGGTGACCCATGGATTTGGTTCATTTGAGGTAAAATCGAATTTTTTCAAATCGATTAATTCGGGATCGAATCTAGCAGATGAAACGCTTGAGAAATTGTTATTGCTCGATGCAGAGTCCCAATTTTTTGCTTTATCATCTACCGCCCCGTTCTCTTCGCTGTCAAACTCAGTGTTCAAAATTCCTTCTGTCTCCGAAGCGTGACTCCCTTGCTTGTACGAGAACTCATGTTTGTTTCTGGTTCTGTCGCCGAATCTCTTCCTCGCAATATTAAGGCATTCCTGACTGTCTTCTATGCATCTATCGCAAGGGTGACTATGTTTACCAAGAAAGCCGTATGCACTAAGAAGAACAAATACAAAAAGCTCATAAATTGTTGAACAGCTCCGCAAGTTTGATTGGATGTCTAGGATGATGGACTCACAAATCAGAACTTCCTTCAGATCTGACACATTTCTTTTTCATCCTGTGACATCTTTCACAGCTTTCGTTAAAAGTCAACTTGTTTATGCTTCTCGACTTTTTCGAAACTCCTGCTGTAGGTGCAGACGACATCTTCCCTTGGATCTTTTCGGACAAATCAGACATTGACATGTGTTTGGAGGTAGGTAAGTGTTATTCTTGAAGATCTCTATCACGATTCGTATGCCTGTCAGTGTCAGCGATATCTGCCAAGGAGATTCAGGGAAAGAGGGGAATTCTAATAAAGAGGTTTTGATGTTTTAATGTAAACTTGTGGTTGAGAATGTAAGTGCGTTAAAATCAATTCGTTGGGCGTATTCCCATGAAGACAAAGATCAATATTACTGTAAATTTTGATACCACTTGAGCAGTGAAAGGACGTGGAGTAGCGGGCCTTCGTTTGGCTAAGTTACCCTTCCCTTCTGCGTGTTCTGATATTTGAAGCATAAGACAAAGTGGGGGCAAGATAAGGACTGTGATTGAGGGAAGTACAGACTAATGGCTGCTTGCAGGGTGTTTCAAACTTGACGTCCTTCTTCCTTTGCATTCACTTGTTGCGACATCAGCTAGCCTAAGGGAAATTTCCTTCTATTCGGTCATCAACCCATACGTCGAAGTTATGACTTGTGTTGTGTCCTTGTTCAATTCACTGCATTCTCAATCTATTTATCCTACAAGATATTTTCCTAATGAGCAGCTTGAGCGGCAGCTTTAGCTTTTGAAGCGGCTAAAGGGGTAAAATGCGAAGACGTTAGCAATCCATTCTTACGCTGATGATAAAATTCTTGTTTAATGAATGAAAGCATCAAGTTTATTGCTGATTTGTGTGAAACCAAGGGAAGAAATGAGGTTTACAACATACCGAAAGGGTTTTTTGGGTCGGCAAGAGCTTCGGGAGCTGTTTTGAATTGAATTATTAGCCGATGTCGCTAACGTTTATATAGATATCACACAATCAGGTGTAACATTATGTACAGGAGTATTCATTTTTGTACAAGTCCGACACGAAGGATAGAATGAGACACTCACTTGAGACAGCTACGTCTTGTAATTTGGCAATACCGTAAACAGTAACAACACCGGCAATCATGAATGGCCAAAGTGGTTTAACAATCTGATAGAAATTACCGTTAAATGACGAATTAGCGAAAATTCTTCCTTGTTTCTGATATATCGTCTCGATTTCCTCGTCCTTTTACTCCAGTCGCTTTCCATCCATATAGCCTTGTATCGTCGTTGAGGACTTCTAGCTTCATTTGTGTATCTATCTCTGCAGTATACAATTAACCCAATTAACCATTTCCACACCGTTCATTTCCTCCATTCTTCCTCGCAGTTCACAATTTCTATTCACAACTTCTGATTCATTTCTGTCAACTATGTTCGACTACATTCTCTTCCATATTTCCAATATATTTCTTTCATTCATAAAAAGTGACTGTAGTCGGCCGAAGAATAACATACAGGTGTGGGCCAAGCTCTAAGACCGAACATTTTCAATAAATCTTTTTTTGGTGAGTTGAAGTGAACTGATATTACTGAAAGGTAAGCGTTGAGCTACGGCGTCGCTGCTGAGGTATACTCACAAAAAGATAGGTAGTGAAGAATAAGGTTGTATTATTGTGTATAGATAGTACTTCAATATATTGCTGTTAAACATCAACGAGAGATTCACCACAGCATACATACAGTGAACCGGAGGGGTGAAGGATAGCCCATACAGCGGATCCGGAGAAAATCGGTAATATCTCCTTAAGCCTGAATGTGGCACACGTACTATAGGCGTATGCGCAATGGTGCACTTCTGATGCATATGATAATTCAATCATTATTCCTACTTATCTATGGACTACCTATACTACAGTATACAAACTACATATTACAATTTACAGAACATCTATGGACCAGTTAAGAAAGGATGAAGCAATGCATCTCTGGGTGAAATTCTTCTTGCAGGATCTAGATGTAAACATTTTTCCAGTAAATCAATGAAACTTGTTATCTGTTTTAATTCTTCATCTTTCATTTTCAATTGGATTGATGAAGGAGGCAATAATCTAGTTTTCAGGTCTTTTGCAGCTTTGGTTATGATTGTAGTCTTTGCAACATCCTATAAACCAGCAGTAAGGTCAGCTATCATACTGGAAAGTGAAGCTTATAGCTTACCTGACCGGTGATTTTATCCTTCTCGATCGAAATGAAATTTAGTGATTCATCGAAATGTAAAGTACCAAAACTGGCTTTCTTGATCATTCGGTGATTTAATTTTCCTTTCAATTCCATTTGGAGTAATAACATATGATTGTTTGATCTACCCGGGAATAGGATTTTACCCGTGTATAGCTCGTACAATGTACAACCTATTGACCAGATATCGATGGCTGTATCATATGGTAAACCAAGGACTGTCAAAGTCATAAACGTCAATTTCGCTTCGAAGGAATCCTAGAGAAGGCAAATGTAAAACTCACTGATTTCTGGTGCTCGGTAAAATCGGGAAACAAGATAAGGCGTAATTTCTCCTTCTGATATCTCTGCTGCTGAACCAAGATCACAGACCTTCAGTGTAGCCTTGTTTTCGGAAACCTACAGGATACAGGCTGTTAGTCGACCGATGCAACAGCTATCGTTGATTCGACTCACCAGCACGTTATCAGGCTTGATATCAGCATGCACGATGCTACACTTGCGCATCAAGCTCAGCGCAAGGAAGAGTTGATGTGCATATGCCCGCACGGCACGCATATTCAGCCCAACGTCTTTACCAAATCGCTTGATGACGTCTCGTAAATTCATACTAGTCTCCCAGATCAGCTACGATATCTAAGAAAAGGGACTAAGTAGCTTACCTCATGGATTCGGTGACAATACACAAATGGCCCTTGTGTTCGAACGTTCTTTCCATTCTAACGATATGTTTCTTGTCTTCCGGATCAGCATCATTGAGCTTTTTGATGATCTGAGCTTCCTTTCGTCCCGCGACATACCTGTTATTCGGAAAAATCAGGTCCGCTACATCGAAACACTTGAAGCAGGTTAAGTGAGATGAACTTACATGCTTTCCTGACTTCTGATGACCTTGATTGCAACTTCTTTACCAACAACATCTTGTCTCCGTTCTTGATTAACAGCTTTGAGCACTTTGGCTTTCACCACGCCTGAGAACATTCCTTTACCCAATGTAATGGTAACTTGATATCTACCATCATCTAGTATTTCACCCGGTGTTATTCTATAATAACCTTCGGTATCATCCGCATTATCAACCACTTCAGCCGCAATAGTACTAGCAGGTTTCTTGGCATATTCAGCCTTCATTTTACCATTTGCTTGGTCTCCATTGGGATTTCCATTCTTTAGTCGACGTACAGTCCTGGTGCGTTTCTTCTTCTCTTTATATTCATCACCAAATTCAGCGAACATGTCAAATTCATCTTCATCCTCATCTTCTTCCTCAATCTCGACTTCTTCCCATTCTTCTTCTTCTGGTTTACCCTCAACGACTATAGGTTCACCTACACCAGAAGCTACATCAGATGGTTTGACATGTATAGCTTCCATATCTTTCCTCCTCTTTTCTTGATCCGCCATAGTATCTTGTGTAGGATCATAATCTGCTGCAGAAATCATCATATCTGCTCCAACACCTTGGGCACGGGTTTCAGCTGGAAGTTCCGCTTCACCAACAGTATCAGCTTGTTTGGTGAGATCGAAGTCATGTCCTAAAGGTGTAGACGCCAAAGCAGGTGAATTGCCGATAGGTGTGGGTGCTGAAGTACCAGGTAAAGTACCTGTGACAGAGTTTGTGCCTAATTGCTTGAGTAAAGGTGTAGCGCCCGTCATGGAATAACCGGTTTGATATCCTGTTCTACTACCAGTACTAGTCACACTTTCAGTACCTGTACCAGGACCAGGTATATCGCCCTGAAGTACTTTAGGTGTAGTAACGGAGGGTGCTTTTCCACCATTTGCTCTGAATTTGGCCATGATTTCCTCTCGTTTCCTTCTTCTTTCCTCTAACAATTTCTCCGTATCGACCTCTTCTTCCAGAACGCTAATAGGCTCTTCTTCTTCTTCTTCCGTTTTTGCGTCTTGTACTTGTGCATGCTGATTTAAAGATGAATCGGACTCGAAGAATCGATTAGAGGGTGGAGGAGGACGAGCTGAAGCGCTTCCACGTGGTTGTGAGGGTATCGAAAGCGATTGGAAGCTTGATTTTGGTTCTCCTGGTGGTGGTTTTGTAATTGGTCTGGATGGGCTGAGCGTAACAGAAGGGCGTGAAGGTGATGCAGCGGCTACAGGCAAGGGAGCAGATAATTTGGGAGGTGAAGGTTCAAGTCTAAGTTTGCAAGAGTAAAACATCAGTATCTGACGATAAATGAATTAATGACTTGGGACCAATAGATGAAACGTACTCGCCTTCCTCCCTATCATCATCTTTTGATTTTGATAATTTATCATTTCGACTACTATGATCATTACGGTCACTATGACGTTTTTGATAACCTCCCTTTCCGGGCTCACGTTCACGGTAATCCTTTTCTCTATAGTCTAATCCACCTTCTCTCCTTCTATCTCTATCTCTATATCTTTCTTTTTCTCTATCATCATGATCTCTGCTATATCTTCTATCTTTATCTCGATAATCATCTCTTCTTCTGTATTCTCTATCTCTGTCACGCTCATATTCGCGTGATCTGCTTCTTCTTCTTCTTTTAGGTTCATCTTCATCTAAGAAGGCATCTCTCCAATCTTTTGGTTTTGATTTTCTATTTTCATCATCATCGTTATGTCGATGTTGTCGATGACTTCGTTCCCTTTCCCGTTGACGATCATGTTGTCGTCCACTTGATGATGATGATGATTCCTCGTTATAAGGTCGCTTGATACCTGAAGAAGCCATAATGCGTAACGGAAGGGAGGAAAATAACAAAGTGTAAGAAAGACTTCCTATGCGCTTTTTTTACTTTAACAAGGAAAAATAGTTTACAGGTTGATTGAGAGATCAATGGAAAATCTCCAGTACTTCACCTGTAAAGTGTAAGCTCAACTGTGAGACTGTATGTGTAGGTGACAATGGGACAGAGGGTCCTGTTGGAATTGGACAAGCTGCTTGATAAAGCACAAAAGTGAACGATAAGATGGATGTTATCGATGATGTCTTTTGAGTTGAGCGGCAACATCAATGCTATGGTGGAGAGTATGAAGACTATTGCCGGATTACCGCGATTGTGGCACAGCATGTTTATGTTATATGTTGCCCCGCACTGACCTCTTCATTAAGTTAGTTGTTGTTGTTGTTCGCGTTGCTGATATATCGTGACAATTCTAAAATCAGTCTCGTGTCTACTTTATGTCTGCCTTCTCTTCTATGCATATTGCTTTTGCCAATAAGAGACTGTAGCATCATATAGAGGTGCTGCTAAAGTGTCGACAACATGCCGAGCCCGTCGATATCACCCGATGCCAAAATACAAATGGCCTATGACCTCAGAAGGTCAATCCGAGAATTGAGGGATAGAGGTTTGATGGTATCAGCGAAATGGTCAGTTTTCACTAGGGCATCTGTTTCGAGCTTTCAAAAACTGACATTGAAAGTCATTTAGGTCATCTGAATTATTAGCAGCCTTACCCAAAGAATATAGACAAGCACCGCACCTACCATTCTCACCACCACCTCAACAATTACATTCGTTACCACAACCACCTAATTCACCTCCACCAAATTCAAACCATACAAATCATCCGAGACCATCTATAGGTGATTTCTTGCCTTCACCTGGACCAGGATCATTCAATGCTGAAGCTGGACCATCATCGAAAGGAAGAACGATACATGGAATTGAATTGGAAGAAGAGGATGATATACTGGAAGAAGATGAATTCCAATTAGCTAGAGGTTATTTCGATTTAAAAGAATATGATAGAGTTGTTTATATACTGAAAGATTCCAAAGGAAGTAGAAGTAAATTCTTGAAATACTATTCAATGTACCTTGTAAGTTTCTATTTATGAGCATTGAGCTTGACCTTTGACTTCATAACCCGAAATGCTAATAAACGAGAAAAACCTTACATACCAATGATATACCTATAGTCAGCAGATAGAAAAGCCCAGGAATCATTACCACATTTCTTAGATACGAAAGAAGAGAGATTATCGTTATATCCCGCTTTATCTCCTTTATTGAATGAATTAAAAGATGAGAAAGATCCTTATTTGTTGTATTTGAGAGGTTTATGTTATATGAGATTAGATAGAAGACCACCTGCAGTAAAATGCTTGATGGATAGTGTAAGGTTAAAACCCTATAACTGGAGTGCTTGGAGTCAAATGGCTCAATTGGTGTATTCGGCTGATATGGTGAGTGCTATGATCTTCTATCGTTCAATTTACCCTTGACCTCATAGAACATGAGCTTTACTGATAGTCGGTATTATTGACAGTTTATATCGATGAAAGAAGAACTACCATCTTCGATAATGTTGACCTTCTTCGCCATAAGCTGTATGCTGGATTTACATACGGCAACTGAATTGGTCATGAGCATGATAAAGGAATTGTTGGATGTCTTCCCTGGAAGTGTGCATTTGAAAGCTCAGAGAGCCATGGTATACTATCATATGAGAGGTCAGCTTTTTTTTCTGGTCATTGATGTTGAGCATTAAAAGAGCTGATGGATTTGTAACTTATCCACTAGACTTCGAAACTGCTGAAAAAGAATTTGATGCTGTTCAACAGGCTGATCCATTTAGAATGGAAGAAGTTGATATATATTCAAACATGTTATACGTAATGAATAAACAAGCTAAACTTGGAAAACTGGCGCATGAATACGCCGAGATCGATAGGAATAGAGCGGAAGTCTGTTGCTTGATTGGTCAGTTCATGGTTTCTCGTTTTAATAAAGTGAACTGAACAACTGACATTGATGAGTTCTATTGGTTTTAGGTAACTACTACTCTTCAAGAGCGGATCACACAAAGGCTATAACGTATTTCAAGAGATCTCTTATGCTTAATCGAGAATATTTACCAGCTTGGACTTTAATGGGTCATGAATTTGTGGAACTGAAGAATTCACATGCTGCCATAGAAGCTTACAGGAAAGCTATAGGTATGTACCACCCATTCGCTCCAATAGCGGTGTGCGGAACATGAAGATACGCAAGGAATGGTGCTAATCAAAGTTTGTTCATAGATGTTAATGCTAAAGATTACCGAGCTTGGTATGGTTTAGGTCAGGCGTACGAGTTGTTGGATATGCCAATGTACGCTATCGAGTATTATAATCAGGCTACTTCGCTAAGGTGAGCTGTGTTCACGAGCTCTACATGCTTTGATGTAAGCTAAATGTTCGCATTCTAGACCATACGATTGTAGAATGTGGACTGCTTTGGCAACGGTATACGAAAATTTGAAGAGGTAAGCTGAACATTCTGATAACTGCATCGAATACATGGATTATATACTTACTACTTTTCTTCCTGTCATGTAAAGGCTCCCGGACGCAATTTTAGCACATACAAGAGCTCTATTAGGTGCAGATCGATCGCAAACACCAACGATATTGTTGAAATTAGCTTCATTACATTTAAGTTTAGGACAAATTGAAGAATCAATATCATATCATCGTAAAATATTAGCATTAGGTGAAAAACCTGGAAATGGATTGAATATAAATGATTTATCATCAAGTTATTTGAATATAGCAGAATATGAAATGCGTGATATCATATTACAACAACAACGAGAACAAGCACAAGAAGAAGGAGAAGATGAATACGATGATTCCATGAGCTTAGATCAAGATAAAGGTGATCTAGCTTTAGCTTCTCAATACCTTGAGAAAGTTTCTCAATCAAATGCTCCTCAAAGAGATAGAGCAGAGGAATTATTAAGAGTTTTAAGGATAAAAGAGGCTAAGATGGCTGCTGATTTATAGAGGATTATATCGGGGATCTAGCTATATAGCTGATCTTGTTCAGTGCTGTGATTGTATTGTTGTTGTAAAGACATGCAAGTGATTATTGTGTGGGACATCAAGTCAATCAGGTCTTACCTTACCAGAACTCCGAGATCCACATGATGAATTGGCATGTGCCGGAGTACATTTGAGGTTTTGAATGTCTTCATGATATCCCTTGGAAGGATACCGTGGTTATCTGCGTAAGAATGTTCCGATTTAGCCGAACATGAGGTATCGTTCAATTGTCGTAACACAACATGTAGCACGTCAGTTTTAACGAGGACAGGTCTATCTTCTACAGAAACAGATACGATCAAACAGGAACGACAGAGTATGTATCGCTATGTGATGCTAATAGACCTGTTAGGTTTACTTTATTCACCTACCTATCATCAACTCAGACCATCTCTAACAAGAGATAATAATAGAACGGAATGATGTCAAGTAACCCAGTCGACTTTCACTTACTCAACGCGTTCATCGTCGATAAGAATCGTTATAGTGGTAATCAAGCTGCTGTGGTCTTATTTCAAGATCAGTCGGATCCAAGATCAAATGATGATAATTGGTTAACATTGACTGCAAGAGATTTCAATTATTCAGAAACTGCTTATCTGGTACCTCTATCAATCAGTGACAATGGTGAGCAAGGTGAATGGGGTTTGAGATGGTTCACACCTGAAGTAGTGAGTTCCGTTCACATTTCTGTTACATTTCTCTCTGAATCACTATCATCTTTGATATACCTTGACTAAATTCTAATGATATGATCCGAACCTCACTATTACCTATCAATTATTTGATTGTAATTTCAACATACTATAGGAAGTAAGTTTATGTGGACATACAACATTAGCTTCATCAAAAGTACTATTTGACAGAAATCCGAGATTATCACTTATCAAATTTCAAGCTAAATTTAGTGGAATATTAACAGCTAAAAAAGTTTCAGATGAAAGTGGAACTGAAGATAAAGACGAATATAATATTGAAATTGAATTACCTTCATCATATCCGAGAACATCAATCAAAGTAGGTTTAGATAGAACGGAAAAAGATGAAAAGATCATCGAACATTTATTGAGCAAAGTTTTTCATCATCCAAATTCGGTACCAAAAGAAGCAGAAGAAGCAGAAGAAGAAGAAGAAGAAGAAGAAGAAGAAGAAGAAAAAGAGAGAAATCTTACGCTTGGTATTTCAGAATATGAATATTGTGGTAAGAATAATTTGATTATTCAATTAAATCATAGAATAGATCTTAAGAAGATTAAAGTCGATTTGAATGCCCTGGTAAGTGAAGTTTGTCACTTCATGATTGAGTACCAACTATCTATTGAAACAAAGGGGGCTCAAAACTAATTACACCGCCACCTCCTTCTAACATTGATCCAACTTATTTATAGGTTGATATAACAGATTGCGCAGTAATAACTCAAGTAGACAGATTGAAATCAATTGAAACTAAAAATTTACACATCAATTCAAGGTTTTTTGCACCTATTTTTGGTATTGATGAAGATCCAGTAGTAAGTTTTTTCAAATATAAGATATGACTATCTGATAAATTAGTTTCTTTTTATGCCTTCTAGAAGGCATGCTGAATTCAGTGATCTTGCTGATTTAAGCTGACTTCCTTTACATCTAGACCGGATCAGTTCATGCTGATTTAACAGGATACTACCTTAATTCTTCGGCTTCCTCCAAATATATCCCAACAGAATTGAGGGATATAGTAAAATCACCAAAAGATTTGGTTCTGGTAGGTCATCAAAGGTCATTAAGAGGAGGTCACTTGGTATGTAAATGGAATGCGGAAAATGGAATGATTAAGATATCTGGCAAAGTTCATCAGTTCGCCCAAGGAACTGTAGTTTAACTAAATCAATGATACTATGGAGAGAAGTCTTCAATCAAATCAAATGATAGCGAAACTTATGACGGGATTATCTGACGGATGATCCAGTGTGTAAGGTATATTGTATCCCCCCTGTACAGTCGATCCTGCATGTAACCTATATGACGCATCTAGACGAATATCAAGTACTCGATATTTCTTTAGCTGGATAACGTATGCTATGCTCTTGGCTATACTTTTTGGCGGTATAATCTTGCAATCGTAAAAATTCATGACTAATCGTTTATACGGGATACGACAAATTACATTCACATATATACAATCGACCAGAGCTCCGATTCCGTATAAAACAGCATAGATTGACCTCCTTGTCGTATATCGTAACACAGGTCACACTTCTAATAATGACCTAAACATCTGAAAGTAACTGACGTTTATTGCTAATCAGATCTTATTCCCTTCCCCCGGATATTTGCTTTCATGTACACCTTGCTGTCCTTGTGCTTGACCAGGTGTAGGCGTAGGTGTATTATCCGCCTTCAATCTCTCTTCATTGTCTGCTGAAGCTGAATTGCCTTTATTCTCTGTCACACTACCATTAGTTGTCGGTATAGTTGTGGCGGTTGGGGTAGGTGTAGTAGCTGATGACGATGTATTTCCTGGATTTGTTATTTGACCATTAGGAGCTTCAGTTGGAGCTTTCCCTACAAACCACGCTGGTACCCAACCTCTTTCACCTGTTTCCGAATTGATACTGTGTGAAGAACATCATCAGAGATTAGTTTTTCACTCTTACTCCATTTGATATAACATGGCACTTACGTATAACTCCTATACACGATGATGGGTGCAGATGGTTAGCTATAATTCCTGATCACCGATCAACGGTGTTACGTTCGCGCCAAGAGTTACTCACCAGTGACAATATTTCTTATAAACTCTAACTTTATCACCTTCTTTCAGACTCAACTCCGCATCGCCCTTAGCTTCATAGTCCATCAAGACATTACCTGCATAACTTGAAGACAATATGGTGTCAGGAGGAAGGGGTGATAAGCCAGGATAAGTAGCAATTTCACCTGTTGCAGTAGGTGATACTAATGATATCGGTTGTGATAATTCGAGAAGACAGCCTATTCAATATAATGTACGAGGTAAGCATTCCATCTGATTGAGGCAAATAAAATATGACGATTTCATTGCTGTGGCACGGGTAGCACATTTGTAATTAACTTACCTGCGGGAACCCAACCTTGAGTAGGGTCATTCGATTTGCCCAAACCATCCGGGTCTTTCTGTACGATATACCATCCCTTTGCCTTAGACAGAATCACGTAGGTTGAACCGCTAAGTGGATGTATTATGTCAGTACAATCGCAATGGGATACAAACCCGTGATCAAAGGAAGACGCTTACACAGCAACATTGAACTCATCCTGTCTATCGGCAATATATCTGTAAGGTATCGTATATATCAGTCAGATTTTCCGCCAAATTGTAGAAACAGAAAGGCAAGCCAGCTTACGGATAGATGGCAACGGCATAAGTTACATTAACAATATTACCATCTTTGTCAATCATTGTGCCAGTATTCTGACCAGGTTGTAGATTCATTTGACTATTTGTTGCTGGATGTCTTGATGATGATCCTGATTCATTATTAGCGTCTCTCAAACCTGGAGAAGGTAATTCGGGAAAATTTGAATTGTTTCCATTTGGTGTTGTACCGTTTTCGTCTCTGCCTCCTGGCTGTAAGGAGGTTGCTTTTGTAGGTGATATTGAAGTATCTGAAGAAGGTTTGATTTTAGGTAATACATTTACAGTTGAATTTGGTGGTAAACCTAATTTTTGTGCTTGTTTCTGTTGTGCAACTGCTATAGGTGATTTGATATCTTTCTATATGATCATGATAGACAGTTAGCCAGGCATACTTACAGTTTATCAGGGGCAGTCCTCACTGACAATGTGTCGAAGCATAAATACAGGTCGGTGTCCGGTTTCTTTCAACTTTTGAAACAGCAGTAATGGTTTCTCATCGTAACTCAAACAACGTTCTAAAGGTGATCATGGTACCATACAGGTCACGATCAGCATTACTGGAGTACTTCCAGAACCATGTTTGCATCGAGCACTTACCAGTATTATCGAAACAGATGAACAAAGCATATAATTTCCAATCATCGTTAATTTTATACTTTTTCAGTGCAGCAGGTAGAACTTTCCAACAAGGATCTTCTAAAGTTACTCTGAATGATTTAGCAGCACTTCTTGCATCTGCATTAGCTTGTGATTTAACTTTTTCAGAGGGAGCATTCGTCGACGTCGACGCTATTGGACTCGGACCAGAACTTGAAGTAGGCTGAGATGTACCTTTGGGTGCAGACAAAGACGATGAGGATGATGTTCCTTGCTGTTGTTGTTGCTGCTGTAGTTGCTGGTTTTGGTTCTGTTGTGATTGCTGTGAATGATTTGGTGGAGGTGGTGATGATATTGTACTTGAGCCTGACACTGGACCTGAACTCAATAATCTAGTCAAAGGAGGTGGTTGTATTGGATGTGGTCTATTATGTGTTCTGTCTTTATTTTCCTGTACTTCTCCATTAATCTTGGACTGATTTAATGGGGAATCGAACGGATAAATCGAAGTTACTGTAGTTGGTGTAAAGCCATCTTGGAATGTTGGCGTATCAGAGGTAAGAGGAGCCACAGGTTGATTCACATTTGAAGCTGTAGACGAAGCGAGGGAGGAAGGAAACATTGTTGAAGCTCGACGATTATAACGGCTTGGACCCTAGATTTTTATCGTTCAGCATTGTCAGTGAATACGAATGGATTTATCTGCATGATTTACGCATCAATGGGGATGAGAAGTGTGCCGCATGCAAGTTACTTACAGCTTCGCCATCTTCACCTTCACTGCCTCTTTCCTTAAGATTTTTCCAATTCAAACTACCTGATCTACCAAGATTGACTTTCCCTTCCATACCAGGTATACCACGTATCTCACCTCCGTCCGCCGAAAGAGGTGGTACAGGCAAGGGTATACCACTCTCTTCAAAAGCAGATAGCATTCTCACTTGCTCCCTCTCAAGGTGTATCAGACGTTCGTCTAAAAAAGAAATTCCAAGACTACTCATCAGCTTTGGTCATTATCGATCGAGGAGACAGATTGTGCTCACGCTGTTCCATAATCAAATCCAGTAATCTATCAACGTTACCCTGTGTCACCTTATCGTTATCTTCAGCGTCTATTCGTCCATGATATCTACTTAGCGAAAGTTCGCATTACTTCGAATGTGAACGATTGAACTTACCTTGGGGTTTCCAATCATCTTCACCAAATTCAATACCTTGTTCTTTCTTTAATTCCCAAACTGCTCTCAGCAGATTCAATCTATGTCCTAGACTTGTCATACCTAAATCCTGTAAAGCGGAATGATCCATTACGGAGAGTACATCTCCTGTTATGCCGTGTTCTGTATATACAGTCGGAATAGTCAGAGACTGTACTTCAGTTCTCAGGATTTATCTCTCCAGACCGATGTACGCGATTATGGTCGAGATCAGAAGGAAAACCTCACATGTTACTTACCATAGATGACGTCTTCATATTTACCCAAACCTAGATCAATCAAGTATGATTGCACAGCAGCTTCATCCCATTCCAACAATGATAATCCTGGACTTGCGGATACAGGTGAAGTTACCGACATTTTATTTGTGTTCTATTCGAGCAGAGGCTAATTAAGCCCTACCTCCTTTGCTCTGGAACGTATATATCTATCAATCACCTATCCACTCAGTCTCTTTGTAAGTGATATTCCTGTTTATTATTGATCCAAATTATAGTAAGAGGGAAGATACCCTCGGTTCCAAGCTGTTGGAAGCAAAACGATGAAAAGGAAGTTTTCGTGGAGTCGAGAGAAAATAGTAGCGATTTATGATGCTTTATGACTAATTTCTGATAATGGCGTGTTTTTGTTGAATGATGTTGACTCTGATAGTGCTGAAGTTGACTGATGTTTGAAATGTCGAAGTTCCGAGCTTCAATTGAACACAGAGTGACTGCAAATATTGATGTCCTTACTGAGCGATATTACCATAAATGCTTAATCTGAATTCGAAGTAAGCTCTGTCGATCTAAATAAATCTTGCTCTTCTATGTGATTCCTGTTCCATTGACAGAACTTGGTGCTTTGATCTGTGGTATCTATGTGCCTTTTCAGATGATAACTTTCCACTTGATGTAGGTGCAGTAATCCAGACTTTTGTTGTTATTGCCGTAATTATGGTTCTATTACTATGATTTCGATGATACAATGACTTGATGACAATTCTGCTGAGAGTTGATGATAGGTTATGTATGATGGAAGGTTGGATACGGAAGGTTAAGGAAACAAGCAAAAGTTAAAGTTGAAGGAAGTTACATGTACAAAGCTGAAACACGAGTTCTGATTGTTGATGCTTGTTTTGGATTTACCCCTACCTATAGCTTGTATGGTGTATATAAGAAAGTGAATGACAAAACCAGTGGCTTTCATACGTCAAACAACATAAACAGACTTCCTTTGTTATCATTGATGTCATATACGTTTACCAAGATGGCATGATGCCTTCTTGAGTACAAATGTATACATGCGAATTATAGAAACGATCAAATATATGAGTAATGTCCAATATCAAAAATACACTTTTTCATGTTGCAGACGCGTCTTTTCTCTACTCATACTACTGCGATTTCCCTCTATACAGACTTCTCATCTCATTCCCTACATGTAATCTCCTTTCACCTTCTAAATACTGCATAGCTTCTTGGTAAGTGGAAGGAATGACAGTTCTACCTATTGGTTGATCGTCTTCTTTTGCCATTGTGAAGAAGAACGTATTTGTTTCCCTTCGTACCTATTATAACGAAGTAGTATCGTTAATATGGTCTCACCTCACTTTAATCAATTTTGGAACTTACTCCAGTATCAACCTCCTCTACTTCAGCTCTCACTACGATATGCGCTTTGGCTTCTCCATCAGGTCCATCACGTGGACGAGTAGTTTTGACTACTTTCGACGATAACCTCAACACCGCACCTATAGGTACTGGTAATCGGAAGGTGATCTGATCGAGCGCTTGGAAACGCATAGGAGCTCCAGAAAACAATGCAGCATTCGTGAAACAGAGCTCGCTGTGAACCAATGTTGTCAGTCATCATTCGATCGTGGTTGTCACTCCGACATTGAATACGGATATTCAACTTACAAAGCCTGTTCGAAGATGATGTTTGTTAGCGGAACCCAAATACAATTAGCAAATCAAGAGACTTACCAGACGCATTAGGATACCACCAAATACCTTTCCATGTAAATTTCTATCCTGAGGGAACATCAATTGAACTGTTTGTAACTTTTTTACAAACTTATATCAGCCTGATCATCACTAGCGGTCACCTGGTGCAACTTACTTCGGTGTCATGCATATGTACGACTTTTTCACCGTCAATCTCTTCTGCTGTTGATACCTCAAGCATCAATTTATGTAATTCTTGAGCCTCTTCGGGGGAAGGCTATACCGATAAATTGGAAAATCAGCCGAGGCGACTTTATCGGTCAAGATGAGGGGGAAGTCGTACCGGAACTTTGTCTAAGGAGTTCATTGCACTCGTTTTCCGTCTCTTTTGATGTTCTACAATACACAGTATTAGATATCGGAACTTCTTCTTCTTTTACTAATGGTGCGTGGAGTAGAAAAACATACCTTCTCCTATGGCCCATAATGTCTTTTCCTCCTCATTCTCAACCAATAACTTGGGTATCTGTCTAGCTTTATGCGTTTTAGAATCTCTACAAACCATTGCGAATCTACCTAACATCAAGGTTTTGTAAACTCCTGGTTCTTGTGATGGCCTATGACCTTCCATTTTCACTACTACTTCTAAAGATGATCTACCTGTCCAAGTTACGAATCCAGAGAATTTGAGATCTCTATTATCGGTGAGAAGAACAAGATGATAAGCTTCGAGGATAATTTACAATGAACCTATACAGCTTGGGCTTACCTGACATTTTCCCTGTTCAATCTACCAAATATATCTAATCTATCTGCACTTGCAGTGGCTAGGTATAGACCGGCTCGAGCGGATGTTTCATGGAAGTCCTTTGGAGCCTTATTTGGATCGGTATCTTTACCTTTGGGTAGACAATGTCTATACGCTACTGCTCCTGCTAACGAATCAAGATCTAAAGGGAAAGAAATGGTATTCGTAAGTTTCATTGGAATCTATCTGAATGAGATGAATGCGATTTACGTTCAAGGAGTTTACCCATTCCTGTTAACGGGAGTTGAGGAATTAGTATATTAGTATATAGGGCTAAATTCGGGTTTGTAGACGAGATTAATTGACTTACGGAAACCACCAGAAGCATTAACGTATCTCTCGTACAAAGTCTTATCACTTGCCAAAGGTAAGTCGAAACTAGTGAAACTTTCACTCATATGTTTAGGTTTTAGCAATTCTTCTTCACTGAATGGTTCCAAAGTTTCAGTCTGACTCTCTTCTATTGACGTTGAGGGTGTAGCACCACCTTGCGTAGCTAAATCAGGTGAATGGGATGATAGCCACGGTGCAGGCAAAGCTCTCATCACTAAGGGGGAAGGATGATGAACTGGTCCGAACGAGGATTCTACAAGATATCACAAGGGAAGTCAGTGTCTTTCAAGCAGGGCAGCTAATATAGTGATATGATGTGGTTTGGGATGGGTAAGTCGACTGAACAATCGAGGCTAAAGAGAAGCCTGACATACCCGATATCGATTTAGTTAATTTATCAATCTCACTGAGAGTATACAGCTCCTGTTTAGGCGTGGGGTCTAATATCCTTCCAACTGCAGAAGAGTTATATCGGACGTTACGTCTACATGGAGGCGATGCTCTCAGCCGAGCAGGTCTAGACGAGCTGGATTGCCTTAGTCGCAGGGCACTTCGTAGGATTGAAGAGGACATGGTGGAAGCGGGAAAGAGTTGAATGTGTTTAACGAAAATCAAAGGTTGGTTTTGCTGTGTCCAGAGTACTGTTTCTTGAATATTGTATGTCGAGCTGAAATCAATCCTTTGAAGCGACAATCAGAGCTATGAGACATATATTTTGAGATTATATATTATACAGTAGAAGCAGAGTACTCCCATACATCCCCAGAAATGTTATCTCTTAACTACTTGGAATTGTCAGCGAGTCATGACGGCATGTTTATACAACCGGCGGTCCGTGCCGCTCTAAATGAAGGTTTGGTGCCTGTGCGATCGGCGGTTGTCGGTATCATCCACCAACAATTATTCCGTAATAACATTAACGGTTCTCCGTTTATCATGTCTAAATGGTTTCTACCTCTGTCGAAGGACTGTAAGGTATGAGTTGGTCTGACATTTATTATCGCCACGAGGGCTTGTGGAGGATTCTATAGATGTTGTGGGGATCAGTTGGGGATCTCAAGAGATCAATGGGGCTTCTTTGTGTAGAGCTAACGGTTCTTCCGGCGGTTCTGCCGTTCATCTTGATCGAGTAATGATTAAGGTTTCTGCTCGTATTGCATATCACAACTGTTGAAAATGACACACAAAGTAAAGAGCTGATTGTCGCATTCTTTCGCGTTTTACTGGAATCTGCTATATCCGCTAAAAAGGTCAAGCTTTCATCTACGGCCATAGAAGGTAGAAAACGCCGCCTCTCGTCCGTTCGGCGCAGCTCAAGCTACCTATCGCTCGATTAGTACCATGGTGGGGGACCACTTGGGAATCCCGAGTGCTGTAGTTTTTGTTATTTATGCACGATGTTCAACCCAAGTTTGAAACTAATTGGGCAGAGCAAGGTGAAGTAGACTGCTTATTCTACGACTTGAGTGAGATTACCATTGTAGTCCGTGATCCGACTTGTTTTCGGGAATGGATTAAGCATCATCATCTTAATGTTTCGGCGTAGTCCACTCCGCAGCAAGCATAAAATGTCTTGGCATCCTGAGATCGTATAACAAAGTTGAACCATCATCTATCTATCTTGAGATACCATCACTCTTTATGAACCAGCCGAAGCGAGAATGATCATATTGGCACCTAATTTATCTATCAGAAACATACAAACCCGTCCTACACGCGACTCGATTGCAAAAGTCCGAACGAATACAAGCGAAAATTTCGATTTAACGGTGAAAATCCGGTCAGTAGGAAATCATCGTCATACCCTTCAATTGGATTCGCAACTGAATGAAGATAATACGTTAAAGATCACTTTTCATGCGGAGAACGATGAAAAGCAACTTTATGAAATCACATTTAGAATACAACCTAGTAGAAGATTGAAGAGTCGAGGCTGGAAACCGTTGAAAGTAGAAGGAGGACAAGGGTTCTCTGCTTATCGAATATATGTATGTTTTGCATTTTCAGATGAAAAGAATTCTCAACCGCAGTACACGCATATTAGGAAAAGAACTGATCAGGATTATGCGTACAAATGTAGACAATCCATCCAGATGGACTGATAGAAGACTCAGTAATCATATACCAGAAACCCGATACAGCAAATTTCCTTTCACATATACTTGATGATACACCATTGGGTGCAATCACTTTACCTGGAACGCATGAATCGTGTTCTTTGTATGGGTGTGAGTACGAGCGCATGGTCTGGCGTGACTGGACGTTGTGATGCTCGCGGTGACTGATAATAATCAACTGCATAATTGCTCAGATCCAATATCTCAATGTCAACAGCCTGCTACAACTATAGAACAGCAATTATTGGATGGTATAAGGTTTCTCGATGTTAGGTTAAGGGTAGTAGGCGATGAACTGTTGAGTGAGTACTGGTGATATTCCTCAGTTCAAGTTCATTATTAAAAAGTGCTAGACGCAATGAGATTAATCATATCGTTGGTGATTATGGGATCGGTATATTGACTTCTCTACTCTATCATTCGTTGTTAGTGTACCACGGACCACGATCACAGCGATCATCAATGAGTAAATTACTAGAAGTTATACATAAGTTTTTAGAGGAGCATCCAAGTGAATTTATAATATTATCAATCAAACAAGAAACACCACCATGGCATCCGAAATTTTCCTTTACACTGTATCAATCTTTTAAACCTTTCTTGAATAAATGGTTTTTAGAAGAAAGAATACCTAAAATAGGGGAAGTTAGAGGTAAAGGTTTATTACTAACTAGAATCAATAAATTTGATAAAGGTCATGAAGAAGAACAAATAAGGAACGGGCAATGGAAAGAAGGGTTTGGAATACATCCTTTCATTTGGCCGGATTCGAGGAAAGAAGGGTTTGATTGGGATTGTGCAGGAACCAAATTCAGAACACAAGATTGGTAAGTGGAGTGAAGCCAGACTATTGAAACCAAAAGCACGACAATGGATCTTAGAGCTGAAGATGGTCGAACCTTGTTCATTTCTTCTTCTACAGGTATCGTGTTCATACATTTCTCGAAATCCCAGAAAAGTTTGATACAGTGGGTAGACATTTCATACTGTAAATATAGATCACAATATTAACAAGTTGACTCACGATATCTCCAGATCACGAATCATCTTCTCCCAGCTGTGCGTCAACCTACCTCCTCTATAATATCAGATCCGACTTTCACTCTATCATTCCTCTCAGCATCATATTTCCCATTATCTCTACCAACTATCATAGCTAAAGGTTTCGGTTTTCCCTCTTGGGGATTAGGCATAGAAGGTATAAATTCAAGAATGATGAAATGGTTATTAGATAAATACTTAAAAGGTGAAAAAGTAAATGCTTGTTTGTTGATTGATTTTTACAGACAATACGGTGGTAATGATATTGATAATGGATTAGCTGAATTGTTAATCCAAATGAATTTTACGGGAAATAATGCTTAGATTAGATAGATTGGCTTGATAGGAACATTGCAATTTGATTTCGATTCTGTAATTGTATTTACTGTATCAATTATTATACATGTCTACTTATATATCTGTACACGGGATATCTGCTATATTTGTTGATTTTACTAGAGATGTATCCCTAATCTACTGTATGTACTTTAAGCGATTAATCTCTTTTCTTCATCTCCAACGTCATCTAATTTAATCTTTCCACTGCTACTCCAATTGAACAAATTGGTAACCCAATCTCTGAGATTGCTCCACATTGTAGTGATGCTGTCCCAAAAGCCATTTCCTGTAGGAGTTTGCTTCTTCTTTATAGCTTCAATCGAATTAATGATAACACCAAAGTCACCTTTCTGTTTACCGAAATCAGATCTACACATTAAAGATAATTCATAAATCAAATTAGTATCTAATGGTACCCATTTTTCATCACCTTCAGGTATAGTTTTACCTCTATATACAGCTCTGAAATCTTGCCATTTAAATGAAGCTTCCGAAGAAGATGTTGAAGAGACTGAAGAAGTTTGATGAGGTAAATCAAATTGAACTTCATAAGTTAATTGAGCTTCTCTAGGTTTATTTGGAATTTTTGGATGTTTAGGTATATGAGATGTTGGTGTGGTTTTTAAAACAAATGTGAATCTTTTAGGTTTAGTTGATTCTGCTTCCGCTTCTGAACTGATATTATTATCATCTTTTGTTTTATTAAAATCTAATTGATATTTAATCAATATACCATCAAAATCAATTTTAGATAATTTTAGAGGTGATGGTCCATATCTATATGATTGTGAAGCGAAGCCTGCTCCTCCAAGTGTATCTATATCTGTACGTGTCAATTCAACACAAGTCAGTATAGAGTATTTGATCTCATCATCATTCGGTAAAGCAGTAAGGTATTAATTTTTAACGGAAAATGAATACACGAGGTCGGATGAATTGGATACTCACCTAAATTTCCCCAGAATCTAGCAGCGATTCTATGACTTTTTTCACCTTTCTCTAAATCCTCATATACATCCTCATCGCTGTGATCTAGTTGTACTTTATCAAGATGTGAAATACTTGATCCTCCTCTTACTCTATCATCAACAGCTCTCCAATGATCAAAATGCCATGAAGGAAAGATTACTTCTGTTTCTGGTTGTTTGGTTGTTGAGTACATCCTGATCCTTTTTTCTAAAAGACGAGCAGATTGATTAACTGTGAACGTTGTATGGATGATCATGTAGTTTTTACCAAAGTGTAACGATAGTACGGTTGCAAAGTGCGCATTCTTGTTACAGCTACACCGTATAAGTGATTTATTTATACCTATCGCGAATTAGCATAACGTCATAGCAGGTCATCTGCGATCATTCGCTCAACGGAAGTGGCGTTTTTGCCTAGTATTTCATGCACAATCATTCTGGCATGTCTGTATGACTGTATGTATTTTACACGGTACAATCAAGGCAGACAGGACTCGGACATACACCTAGTTTATACATATGCGCTTGTATGGGCTGAGATCACGTATAAGTTGACACCCTATAAAATTGATTATTGTGCATTACCTTAAACTACCAAAAGACAGTTTATCGACTAAAATTTACAAATGTTCTCTCGTTTTGCATGTGTAACGTTCTCAATATCGCTCTTATCGATTACTAGACATCCTATACTGCCTCGTTGTTGCTCGGTCGTCGATATCTCTCGTTTTCGACTTTACATACTTGTCTTGGTATCGGTACTGGTACTTGAGGTATTACTATTGTTGGTCTTTTCGGTTTGAGCGGAAGATCTTCTTCTAGCATGACCACTCGGTCCAGCAGGTTTATCATGTACAAGCATATGTCTTTTGAGCTGATCCGGTCTAGAGAATTTCTTACCGCATCCTGGATGAGCACATGAGAAAGGTCTTTCACCGGTATCTATCAGATTAAAAAGACTGTCAGCTTATTTCCACTCAATTTAGCCACCTATCCGTGATATTAAAGGCGCTTGATCAACGCAGAAGAAGTCACTCACGGGTTCGTATCTATAGAAGCAACGAGGAAGGAATGATCAGCGCAATTCAGCTCATCGTGGTCAACCGGTGGTATGACTTACATGTTTGGTCAAATTCGAAGCTTCAACAAAGCCTCGACCGCAATGAGGGCAAATGTAAGGTTTTTCACCATTATGAGTACGCTAACAAAGGAAACCAAGTTAGTTTGATAGTAATGCCACATATTATGTTCTGAAGCAGAACTTACCATATGAATAGTCAGAGAAGAAGACACAGCGAAAGTTTTTCCGCAGCCTGGATATTCGCATTTGAACGGTTCTATCGAAAAAGGATTTACACGTCAGCATGTCAGCTCTCAGTGCAAAGGAGGACGAGCGATAATAGCTCACTTTGTTGAGCATGTCTTCTCATATGAGCCGATAAAGGAGCAGCTTCCGAAAAAGCTTGATCACAAACACCACAAACAAAGGGTTTGTGACCTGTATGAGATTGTAAATGTCTTAGAACCTTTTGTCTTGATTTGAAAGTTCTGCCTTGACCGTCACCACAGTTGTCCCAATGACATGTATAGGAATCTTTACCTTTTGGTATATGAACTTCAGATAAATGATCCATTAAACTTGCAGAATCAGGGAAAACGTGATCAAGTGGACATCCTGGCCATAAACAAATTAACGGATTTCCACTTGCATTTCCACTCAATTTGGTGTTGTTGTTGCTGTTAGTGTTGATAGAATTAGAATTACCATTGTTGTTTGCAACAGAGTATGAATTTGATGGAACAGATGCAGGTGAAGTTGATAATTGTGTATTGACCGTTGAAGGTGGTGTTGGAAATGGATGAGATTGATGATTGTGATTATGATTATGAGTGTGACCATGAACATGATTCTGATGAAGATGATTATGATTGTGATTGTGAGGATGATCATGATGATGAGCTAGATGATGAGGATCAATATGATGGTGATGGTGATTCTTATCGTAAGCTTGTTGAGTCCCCTGTTGAGAGGGATCATTAGGCCACCCAATAATCGATCCGGGAACACCCAAATGTTCCTCAAGAACATGTCGAAGCATTGTTCCTGGACTGAATGGTTCACCATTAGCAGTTGTATGTTCATGTGCTGGACCATGGGCTTGATGAGAATGAGTATGAGGGATATGTTGAATGTGAGATAAAGCAGAGTTATTTTGAGGGAAAGACTCCCCTATAGATGTCGGTAGATCTGCTATTGGGAAACAGTCATCCCAAAGACACGATAATAGTTGATCTGTCTCAGTTGCTTGAGGTGTCGGGAAAGCAGAATTAACAGGCATAGTACCTGTATTTGTCAGATTTAATGGCGGAGTTGACATGAAATTTGACGTGTGATTTGATGAAATGGGCATTTGAGGTGGCGGTACCGTAGGCATGGGTTGAGCAGGATCAGTTGATTTAGGTCCACTGCCTATTCCCCAAGCACTAAGATGATCCGCTGCGACGTGAGCCAGAAGATCAGGCATAGACTTGAAGATAAGATGACAGTTGCCCCAATGACAAGTATGGGTCATACCCTCAATGCTTGTATCAGGCCCAGGACCCGCAGTCATAACGGGTTCAACAGGCTGAGCACTCAAAGATCCAAAGAGGGCCGCTAGCGGGTCAGGCGGCGGCGGATGTACAACCTCGCTATCAGTTGGACAAGCAGGTATGTTACAATCAGGTTGATTGCAACATTCGAGCTGAATGTGGTGTATTAGTCAGCTGGATTATATATACCTTGAGTAGGTATGGAAAAGGAATACAAAGGAAGGTGTGATGATGGTGGCGGTAGATTACTCACAAGTTGTTGAATTGCATGACAACCTTCTTTGGTATCTGCCCATTCTTCTAAGCTCTTCATCCCATGATCATGAGTAGGATCATCACATTTGTGGGTTGGATGGAAAGCATGTTCTTCTTGACAGGGTTCAACGTTTGGCTTTTCACACGTTGAACAATCTTCCGATTTATCACATGAGTGTGAACCATCACAACAATAATCACCACCACAGCAATATGCTTCTAAGGGACATTCAGCTGAACATTCTATACACCTTCCTGGTTGATGTTGACTTTGATTTGTAGGTTGACCGAGACTGACCGGAGTTGAAGTAGCTGTTGAGAATCCATTATTGGGTGGGGTATGATCATATATCTCTTGAGCTTGATTTTGGTTTTGAGTGGAGTGAGAGTGATTATATTGGTTTGAATGGGCCTGAAGTTGAACGCGACCATGGTTATAATGTGAATCAAGTTGATTCATTGAACTTGAAGCACCATGATCTTGATCACAACATATCAAAGCATGAGCCCACGGATCATTATGAGCGAAATGTGGACTACCCATGGGTGTAGTTGAGGGCATATATTGTTGCATCTTGTATTATTACCACCTTTCTCTGTCTTCTCTTCAATATCAACTAAGCAACCTAGATGTGCGATAGGCGTCAAAGCTGACTTCTAATTGGCCGAGAAGAAGTTGAAACGGTGTCAATACTAATGTCAAAGCTGAAAGATATATCAAAGGAAGAGAGATAAAGCTGGATTGGTAAAAAGGTTTCAATAATATGATTAACAAAACTTTGAAGATTACCCCTCGGGGTTAAACGAATAGAACAATACGCAACCCCAATGTATTTGACTGAAGCCTGATATTTGATCGTCCAAATATTGATTGGCGAATAAAGATTATGTGAATTGGCGCACTGGTAAAACTGATGGAAGAAAACGTTGCTTGTAACGCTAATGCTGTTACTAATGCTGGTAAATTGCTGATGATGTGATCCCGATTTACCGCAATCATTCGTTTTTTTTTACTGTTTTTGGTACAATACGAAAGAGCTAGAATTACTGATTTTACTGGTAATTCGGAATTATTCCAACGTATAGATGTGATTATTTTAGGCTAACAGTACCATATAGTAAAGTCAAAGGTTGGGGTTGACACATATCAATCCAAAAATCCAGACATTGAAGGTGTATAGAGAGAGGAACACTGTACTTCAGACGATCGATTCACTAAGCCTAGTCAAAATTTGCGTATTCTAATCCTTCTCTTTGTCTGCCGAGTAGCAGTTGTGTGGTGATTGATAGCTGTCGGTTGATTATGGTACACTCATCTTGCAAAATCTTACAATATCATTGTTAGAAAATGGAATAATCATTATTATTGATATTGATGAAATGAGTACCCGAGAGGTAACAATCAGATCCTTCTTTAATTGTCATCATACTTTTTTCCAGAGGGTAAATATTACGTTTACATGCATGTTAACTCAAACCCTTAAAATATGGAAATGGAAATAGAAACAAGCGCGGAGAAGCGGTTGATGCCGCCGGTACCCGGTTTCTCCGAGAACATGCTCAGTATAGTAAGTAGTAAGCAGCTGAACACTGATAAGACGGTGATCATCAATGCAGATCTTTGGAAGTATGCAGGGTGCAATGCGGTTCTCAGATAATTTATGATCAAGGCGAGGGTCTGAAAGGTTCAGTACTGATATATGAAAAGAAGTGAGTTTGCTGTAGTTCATCAATGATACACATTATCGTTTCAGCATCAGGGCGCTATGATAGTCGACTACTATTCTGCGCCAGTATATGTAAGGATACTGCTATCTATACAGGCGAGGGTTATCCTCGCTTACAAGTTGCAATCCTTTTTTTGCGTGATTTATGCATCATGCAAGTTACTTTGATTCTAGTCTAGTCTATGTAGAACCTATCGCCATTGATAGACAACTTACGTGAGGTAAGGTACTAGTACTCAATTCAAAGTACCTCTACCAAATTCGAAAGCTTTACCTGTAATTCTGATATTTCCATCGTCATTCCACCTACATATCAATTCACCACCTCTCTTTGATCTTTGATGACCGATCACAACCAACTCCTTTGGGGAGCCAACTTGTTCAAGTAGTTCCCTGGGGATATGTTTCGTCCCAGCTGAATTAAGATAATATCCTGTCAAATGAGCGTGAGAAGAACCGGTCTAAGGAGAGGGATAAAAATCAGTAATCCAGCAAAATCATCCATCCTGCAGAAATTGAGGTAAGAGTCGAGGGAAAACATACGACAGGATCTTCTTCAATACCAAAAGCAGGACCGAAAACTCTTGAATTGATATGTAATTGTTTCGTTTCTATTGATTTTGCTTTATCAACTTGAGTTACAACTGCCGATCCTGTAATCTCGACCTGAGTATCAAAATACTATGGTAGTTAGCACAATCACGGTGATTCGGAGATAATTCATCGCTCAATCATTTAATGGCTTTTCTTCTTGGTTTGGGTTTTGTTATGACTTACTAATGCTTTGATATCAACCTTTATATCATCCACTTTAACATTATCATTCAATTGAACGACCAAGCATTTGATTCCACTGAAATCAATCTCTGAATAACCCAGAATCGAACTTTCTACATTATCTATATCAAATGCTCTTGCTAGACCTTTAGTTTCACTTTGATCAATATCTTCTTTAACCAAATTCGATAATACTTCTTTACTTAACCCAGGTAATGAAATTTCAACTTTGTCATTTCCATCCCTTTTTGCGGTTAGAATACCACTTTTTGTGTGATATTTGGCTGTTTCCAACAATGGATTGAGAGAGAATAAAACTTCGGATGAAGCTAATGTTGCATGTCCGCATAAATTGATTTCCTATACAAAACCAATCAGTAATGATACTGTAACACAGAGCATTACACATGTCAATGCTTTTGTGCACATAGCGGATGATATGTACTTGCTGATGACGACGGAACAATGGAACTTACTACTTCAGGCGTGAACCATCTTAAACCCCATTCACCCTGTTTGCCATCATCACTAGCAGATAAAGGTACTAGATAAGCGGTTTCCGAATAGTTGAAATCTCTTGCAGTCAATGTTAACCAGTTATCATCTTTTGATCTTTCATCTGATTGATCTTCAAACAAGACCACAGCAGCTTGATTACCACTATACCGATTTGATTCTACTACGAAAGCATTTAAAAGGTGAAATTGAAGTGTTTTGTTACCCATTTCGATATACCGATTTCAGATACACGAGAATTCAAAACAAAAAAAGGTTTGAATGAATTCAGGATTGAAGTTGTTTACAGGAAGAGTGATGATATGCAGCTCATCAAATGTATAAAACTATTGTTGCCGTGTTGAGTCATATACTAGATCATGCATCTCTTATCTCATGATTGACTCGACAAATTAGCACATCATCGTGAACAAGCTAAAGACCTGTGGTCCGGAAAACTCGGCTAAAAATCCTAGATAAGCATGATGTATATCCCATGTGTATGCCATGCAAACTTATTTTGGATGAGGTAAGCTAGCAAGTTTAAGTTCCGCATTGTCACTGTTCCGGCGGAAATACTGAAAATATAGCTCGGTCATGCATGTGAACAATCGAAACTACTTCAAACCCGTTCATCAGGGAAATGAGAAGTGTGATCGACACAAATAAACAAGACAACAGGATATCAAAGTGATCACAATTATGAGTGTATTTCTTGGCTGATTACAAACGTCCCATGCACCTCGGACCGATGGAAAAAAAAAACAAACAAGATCATCAATGCATGCTCGCATCTGCTGGAAGAGGAAAATCTGAAAATCTGGGAAAGAATACCATTGTATGATTTTGCCTCCTTTTCCATCGGGATAATAATGGCTTTCCACATATACCAACACTTCTTACTTACGGCATAACTCTTATCACCCATTTTCGATTGAAATCTATTGTAAGCAGACATAAGACCTGACCACATTTGAAATTGATTACTGGACCATTTTCGAGCTCTCTTCATATTTGTCGTTCCGTTTGATTCATCAATCATTAGTCATTCGTCAGTATTTTTGTCATATATAAGTGAACCATATCAAACCGATCAATATCACGTTTACAAGCTCTTAATATTGTTTGATCATCTGTTTTCACGAAACAAGACACCATATTCACATCATGTCAGATCAACAAAACATCGTTATCATCGGAGGTATGTTACTCTGATCTGCATCTCATCTTCACTTCTAATACACTGATAACCACGTAAGGAGAGGACATATGCTGACAAATTGTTGTCGATAAATTCATAGCTTCACATTCAGGTCAAAGTCTTGCTAATTACTTGGCACCAAACTTACCAGCATCACATAGAATCTTGCTTGTCGATGCTTTAGATTATGCTTTCTGGCCAATTGCCTCACTCAGAGCCTCAGTTGTTCCAGGTCAGTGTAGTTGGTCGTAAACGAAAAGAATAATATCTTCCTTCCTCTCAATGACAGACATTGATATACGGAATTTTCGTTCTCTATAGGATGGGAAAAGAAAGTCACTGTACCTTTAACACAAGAAAACGTTTTCCCATTCGGATCAATTCACAAACTCATAGTACCTAATAGAGTAGTAGAACTTAAGGAAAGCTCACTCATTCTGGAAAAACCTTTCGAAGGTTCAAATGAAGTACCTTTCTTTGTAAGTAAACTAGAATGCATCAGATTCCACTAAGAACAGTAATGAACATGACGACTGATTATGGTTTCACCCCTATTAGAAATGTATTTTGGCTACTGGTGCACAACAACCTACTCCAATGAGACCATCAGCTGATTCAACAAAACAACAATGGGAAGATACTCTGGTTAAAACCCAAGGTGAAATCAAACAAGCTAACGATATCGTTGTCATTGGTGGTGGCGCAGTAGGCTTAGAAATTGCAGGTGTAAGTGCATTATTATGATCGACGATACCATTTTTTGAATCGGACATTCCGCAAAAACAAGCTTTTTTTTAGCTGATCGTGATTCATATTCTCCTGGGATATAGGAAATACGATCAAGTTACCCAGAAAAGAAAATAACCATTGTGCATTCATCAGATCATGTATTACATCCAACAGCAGATGCACCAAATCCTAGTGGAAAAGCTCACTCATACTCAAGTCCACCAACATTACCTAAATTATCAATTACCTTAGAAAAGTTATTGAAAGAAATGAATATCGATTTGATTACTTCAGACAAAGTTATAATTCCATCATCAAACAACCCAGAATCAGAATCGGCTGATCAATGGACTGGGTCTTTCGGTTTACAAAATGGTTTAAAAACATTAAATCTGAAATCTGGTAAAACCCTTAAAGCAGATTACGTCTTTATTTCAGTTGGGAATAAACCAAATGTATCTTTGATTGAACAAACTGATAAAAGTGCTATCAATGCTGGTTTAGTTAATGTTGATGAGTACCTTAGGGTAAGTCCTCTATCAAAGTCTTCAGTCCTATCCTACGCTGGCAGGAGACTGGTAAGCTAATTGATCGTGATCTTCATAGGTAAAATCAGATGCTCCTAATTCAGTCTTAAACAAGAACTACTACGCTATCGGTGATTGCTGTTCAACACCAGGTTGGAAAACCGCTATGGGGGCTGATCAAGACGCTAAAGGATGTGCAATTAAGTGAGTTAGTAGGTAGAGAACATTGTGAAACTCATTTACTGACACTGTTGTTTTTATAGTATCGCCAATGAAGCTAAAGGCAAAGCTCCTAAAAAATACGCTAGACCTGCTTTAGCAGCTATGGTGAGTGATTCATGAGAACAAACCTCATTCCGCGTCTAAATTTGAAATCTCTATTTGGTGATTTACGAGCTTCGTAAACTGACTTATACTTCTATTCTCGTTATATTATTCAGATAATTCCAATGGGTGCTGAGAAAGGTGCAGGAACTTTAACATTCCCTCTTGTTGGTACATGGCAAGTACCAGGTGCTATGGTTAAAGCCGCAAAAGGTAGTAAACTATTGGTTGAGGATTTGTTCTATGGTAGATTCAAAGGTGAAAACAAAGTTACTGCAAGTGCTTAATTTAGTCGCGTATGTCTAGTTATCTTCAACTTGAGGTTTAGATATTGGCAATTATTTACATGACATAAGGAGATAGATCAATGATGTATACATATGATCAAGAGTGTTTCGTACTTTTGGTGGGTTCTGGATGTAATACAAATTATAATTTTTATCGTCTCAAAGCAAATGCTACTGTCGCTTCATGATGAAGGAATGAGTGTTTCTGTTTACCTCGTTTTTCAACTACAGCTAATCTCCTCTTATAGCTTTACAAGCCTTGTCTCTGATATTACCTTTTCTACCCGATTGTGTAGCATTCTTGAATTGTAATTTTGTTAAATCAAACTGTAAATCAATCGGAGCCCACAAAGATAACGTCAGCTTGTAATTGATGGTCACATATCCTACTTGAAAGTCTAGTTTATAAAAGAGAACAAACTACATACTATTCGGCAAGGGGATAGAAAATTTGAACGATATCAGACATAACGATGTCAAACCTTGCTTACTTACCTCTTGGCATATTTCATCAACATTGCAAGCTTTTATACCTAATCCAAAGATCTTCTCCAAAAATCTCTCTTTCTTATCTGGTGTCCAAGGTCTATTATTGTTGTTACTGTTACTGGGGGATTTACCGTGTTCGTTTTTAATAGGTGAGGGTGAACCTATATCTTGCTTAATTGCCTTCTTAGGTGTTTTAGGGATTCCAGTGTTTGATTTCCTGGCTTTCTTCGGAGTTGGTTTACTGATGCCTTGATTCAAATCAGGCTTGATATCAACATTGGACTCATTTTGGTATTCTAACCTCGTAATTGGAGTTGACGGTCCTGACTGGTATTCGTCAGAATTCATAGGTGAAGAATGACGTTTCATCTTAATCAATCGTAAATATGAGCTCTTCAGTCTTGAAGAATTCGACCTGAGCAATATGTTGTTACATCAAAGGAGGTCAACTCTTGTCAGCTCAATCATAGTTATCGTATTGGGCGATAATTACATGATCAATTTTGTAATCATTTTGCTCACCTGCTATAAAGTGTTAGAAGAATACTAAGTTGATCACGGCTGGATAAAACTGTAAAGCAACCTAGGAGATATGTAAGAAATATGTAGACAGACAACAATGATTCAAAAGGAAACGGAAAGATAGATCCAGAAAGGATATTGTTGAGAAAGTAACGGTGATGCTGCGTACCGGAAATTTCCCCATCAAATTATCGCTTCAAACATGATTCAGCTTGCGCCCTTTTGATCGGTTGCTCGGAAACCAGTATAGCATGTTGTACCTTCGATAATAGCCTCAAATGCACCGACACCGATCTCTCTTGTACCGTCTCTTGATCAGCTTAGCTATGTTGTGATTGATCAGCATCGAATCCGACAGGGAACGCAGCTTATCGACTACTTGATATGTGATTACTGAACAAAAAGCAATGAGTGATGATTATCCATATCGTCTGTGATACATTTTGTTAATCTATGCTATGATCCTAAAATGCGATTTTGGTGACTACGAGGGATTACCTCCATTATCTCCTGTAGTCGACGATGGTGGTGGTACCCAGTCTGATCCTGCTTGTTTCAACTTGGATATATGTCTATGTGGATATCTCTCCGTTATAGCTCTCATTTGAGCAAGTTCCTTACGTCTAGCTCGATTGCACATTTCCCTGATTGTTAATAAAGACTATCATCTCAGCTAGGATCCATCATCCACCGATGTATTGATTTGTACTTGTACTTACCACTGGAAAGCTGAAATTAAGATGAAACTTCCTACTGCCCAATTTGCCGCTACCCAAGGTTCTACACGAAGGTATAATCGTCAGTAATGCAGCTACACGGTTGTTAATGATAAAAAGAATCATAGGGATTAGTGCTATTACTCACTCCTTGATCCTAAAAACCTAACAGCACCCAATCCTGTTCCTCCAGCTATACCATATAACAAACTATTTCTTGCACACGGTATCTTTCCGATATTCTCGAAATCTTCTATAGGTTTTATACGCTACAATGAACATGTAACGGTAAGTTTTCGATTCGATTACATACGTATCCTTCTGAGATAGGTAGAGTATATATAATTGAGGGTTTCGATGTACGAAAGCAGGTACTTACTCCTAAAGCTTTTTTCATATCTGAAGCTGCATCTCCACTTAATTTCTCATCGGGATTTACAGGTCCAGCATCAGGTGTGATTGGGCTATTTCCAGCTGGTATATTGAGTGGTGCATTGTAAGTCTTTGATGATGAGCCTGAGGCTTCTGAAGAGGAGGTCGACATGATGTTACTTGGTGATGTTAGCTGATCAAATACAAGATTGAGGAATATTAGGGAGATCAGAATAATCAGATTGATCTTTATCTTTCGGCTTCTTTCCCAACATTTGTAGCGTGCAGCTCCGATTGATGATATATTACGTAAATTACGTGACCTAGAAATCTCGCCGCTACAACCTGACAGTCAACGGCAATCTACAGGTAAAATGACATGGGATTTTCTAACTTTTTTTAGTTACATTCCTTCTTCTGCTTGAGCGCGAACCAGCTGTCGTCAAGATGAACATGTTTAAGCCTCGCACAAATCAACAGGCGACTAGCTCATCATCGTCCGATGCTGGACCTTCAACTACTCAGCCCATTCCTACAGATTTACCCGGTCAACTGCACGATGGCACAACACCGCCAGTCCCAGGTCCATCGGCCGACAAGGAATCCTTTATTTCGAAAATCATGTCTGACAAGTGAGTAGAGGAGGATATATTACAGTTGATATATACTGTATACTGACGTACTTCCGTTGTAGCCCGTACTTCTCTGCTGGTGCTGGATTAATGGTGGGTAAAGCTAAAACTACTTGCAGATGAAGTACTTACACTTCGTATAGGGTGTTGGAGTGGTCTTGACCGTATTGAGAAGATCAGTAACGTTAGGAACGACTTTTGCTCAACGAAGAATGCTTGTATCATTGGAAATACCTTCAAAAGATAGATCATATCCTTGGTTTTTAGAATGGATGGCTGCTCAATCTGCTAATCAACCTGGAAAAGGTAAAAGACCTTTAGGATTTAGAAGTCATGAGTTAGCTGTTGAGACAAGTTACAAACAACATGAGAATGGTAGCTCTGAAGCTGTATTCAATTTGGTTCCTGGTCCCGGTACACATTATTTCAAATATCAGGGGACATGGTTCCAAGTGAGTCTACAATCCCTTCTCAGTGAATTCTGCTTATAAAAGGTCACATACTGAGTTTGTCTGTCTGCAATTAGGTGAAACGAGAAAGAGACGCTAAATTGATGGATTTGCACTCCGGATCACCATGGGAGACTCTCACACTTACAACATTATCTGCGTATAGACATCTATTTTCATCCCTTTTGACAGAAGCTAGAGCCCTAGCAGAAGCCTCAACGGAAGGTAAAACAGTGGTATATACAGCATGGGGAGTAGAATGGAGACCATTTGGAAAACCTCGAAGTAGGAGAGAGATGGGAAGTGTAGTATTAGCTGAAGGTGTATCAGAGAAGATTGAGGGTGATTTAAGGAGTTTCTTAGGTAGAGGTAAATGGTATGCTGAAAGAGGTAAGTCAGCTCAGTATCGCTTAGTAATTCACGAATTTCAGGCTGATGGTATATGAAATTATAAGGTATTCCATATAGAAGAGGTTATCTTTTACACGGACCACCTGGATCAGGCAAAACATCCTTCATTCAGGCTTTAGCTGGATCATTACATTATAATATCTGTTTATTAAATCTTGCTGAAAGGGGTTTAACGGATGATAAATTAAATCATCTATTAGGCTTGGTTCCCGAGAGGAGTTTCATATTACTTGAAGATGTGGATTCAGCATTTAGTAGAAGAGTACAGACAAGTGAAGATGGGTAAGTGATCTTGGCTATTCTATATACATAATCTTGAAAATCGTGTTAAAGTAATTCTCCTTTATAGATACAAATCATCAGTCACGTTCTCTGGTCTTTTAAATGCGTTAGATGGAGTAGCATCATCAGAGGAAAGAATAATATTCATGACAACGAATCATTATGAAAAGTTAGACCCGGCATTGATCAGACCAGGAAGAGTAGATATACATGAACTTTTAGATGATGCTAAAGGTGAACAAGCTAAGAGATTATTCGTCAAATTCTACGGTAACAACACAAGTGTAATCGCACCAAATAGTGTACAACAAGAACAAGAACAAAAAGGTAGAATTCTTAGAGAAGGTGAAATACCCTTGACGGATGAAGAAGTTGAATTACTAGGTAATCAAGTCAAACAAATTATAGAAGATGAAAATAAAAGTGGTAGAACTATAAGTATGGCTAGTCTACAAGGTTTATTCATACGTACTGGTGCAAAAGAAAGTTTGGGTGGTATTAGGGAATCATGTAAATCACTCGGAGTGGAGAACCAGTGATACATACAGTCGGAGTATAATCATAGAATGGATCGACCTCGCTTGCATTCGCATAACGACTCATGACGACTTGGCATGATCTTCTCAGAATGTCATCATCGATATTACTTACTGAAGCGTATTGCATAACTTGACGATAGGCTTTACTCGTATGACTTGGATCGTTTACACCCCAAGATGGGCGTCCAACTTTCTTACTGATATCACGAATAGTGTATCTTTGCTTAGCAGCAAACCTTTTTCTCAGCTCTTCATAGATAACCTACTATGCAATAAGAATTTATAACATACATAAAAATGACTTCATGGTTTTCTCAGGCAAGTATGGGCGAATTAAAAAGCTTTCGCTCTCATTCTTTCAGTGATCTCGTAATGCGCAATAAACATATAGGAGTAAAATTTCTCAAAGTCGTCATCTTAGTGCAACCTTTCGATAATTACATATCGCCGATTCAATTATCAAGACTTCGCTGCTTCGCTTCATCGTTTACAGAGTATATATATAATAAGCCTCGAACTGTTTAGACGTTTATAAGCTATTCTTCATAAACGATTGTTCCATAATTCACCTTAAAAGAGCCACATTTTACTACTAGTAGACTTGACGGTACTTTGATACCTGAAGATAGTGATTCACCCAAAGAAATCAGTACAGTGGTCAACAGTCGTTTGAGCAATATTCATTTCAGAGCCAGACATGAGAAGGACTAGAGGAAGATCAACGATTATGAGAACGGCGAAACCCAAGATCGTGATACAGCGTACCTCCGTTATATGAGATCACTGCAGAGGTCTACAGGTGTCACGAAAGGACAATTTTCCTGGGCGTCCAGAAGGTATAATATTGTTACTAGGGGACATAAATGTGAATCCCGTTGTAGTCATGACTTGAAGGCTTCTGGTGGTTCTATAGGCCAATAGACGTTGTTAACACATTTCTCTTGGAAACACACTTGGTATTTACGGTTATGAATTGGCAGTAGTCTGTATCACTACGTTAGCTATATAAAACCAGAAAATGCTCTAAAAGGAACGTTTGCAACAACGTACTACAAAGTAAACGATCGACAGTTTGATGACGCGATCGCGGTACGGCATTTAAGGCCATCTTTTCCGAAGATGAGGTTTAACGTAAATCACCTTGGTCTGTAGCTAAATTTCTAAATGAATTGGCCAAAAAAATACCGTTAAGGATCTGGCTTGTCATATAAGAAAGATGCATTTTCTATACTTCTTCATTGATTGCAACGTTTGTCTCTGTTATTTCAGCTTATTTGTCGACAACAGGTATCCGTCTTGATCAAGATGACAATCGAAGCATCTTCAACTATCAACAATCTCTCGGGAGGTCGAAAAGCATGGGTCACATTGATAACCAATCCTCAGTATATAGCTGGTGAGTTATGTATTCTATTGGTAAAGTACAAGAGTTGTCGCTAATCATGTCTTCTGACACTTTACGCATGGTTTAGGTTTGTTGACACTACAAAGAACTTTGACATCAGTATCATCATACCCATTAGTAGTAATGACTACACCAGGATTAGATACCTATTCTAGAGAAATTATAAATGGATTTGGGATTGAGATCGTTGAAGTTGAACATTTAACACCATCTTCACAACAACACAGTGGATTTGATCCTAAATTCTTAAGATTTAATGATGCATGGAGTAAAATCCAAGTTTTTGGTCTGACTCAATTTGAAAGAATTATCTTGATTGATTCAGATATGATTTTCTTGAGAGATATGGATGAATTATTTGATTTAGAATTGCCTTCAAGAGATTGGATAGCTGCTAGTCCTGCTTGTGTTTGTAACCCTTTCAAATTGGCTCATTATCCTGAAGATTGGTAAGTCAACTTCACCTTTTACTCGTATATTGGAAGAAAGGTACATGGTTTGATCGGAGAGTAAGATATACAGACTAGTATGTGTAAAGGAAGGGAAAGGGTTATTCACCATCAAATCATCTATCCTTTGGATATCATTTACAGGGTAGAATGTTTATTTCCAAGGAAGTGGATTGTACATATAATTATGGAGAATATTATATGGAAACCCTAATAACATTTAAAAGGATATTGCGATACGGGAATCTGATTGAGGGTTTATTCATGATATGAGGAATCAAAAGCTAACTCTGCGTCATCTTGTTTGTCTGTTTTAGGATACCAGCAAATTGTCAGTTAAATCTACAAAATCCTTATACCTCATTGAATGAACCGCCTATACCAGACAATACACCAAATTCAGAGAACAACAAAAGAACATCACACCTATTAAACTCTGGATTAGTTATATTTCATCCATCCAAAAATTTATTAGATAAATTAATATATCATTTAAATAATTCACCAACAATTTTAAAATCAAAATTTGCTGATCAAGATGTTATAACTGAAGTTTTTAAAGGTAATTGGAAACCTTTACCTTGGTGGTGTAATGCATTGAAAACTCAAAGAGCTGTACATAAACAAATGTGGAAAGATGATCAAGTTAGATTAATACATTATATGTGAGTTTATCATATATATATGAAACATTTATCGCTTGGCGTTCGAAATAGTAGATGAATTTCGATATTTACTCTGATAATCTATCTTCATAGCCTGGATAAACCATGGGATCATAGACCAGAATCATTGTCACCATTCAGATCGACTTCAACGCAATTACCTCCTACACCAATAACAGCATCAAATGCCACCGAATTTGATCTTACCAAAAAAGACAGAAGACCGTTACCTCAAAATTTAATCGAAGCAGTCCACAATACACGTGAACAAGAAAGTTTAACGAACTACGATCATGTACATTCTTGGTGGTGGTTAGTTTACGAAGAAATTTTAGATGAATGGAAAAACGAAAATAAATTAGGTTGGAAAGATATTGATAAATATGTTACCAGGTAGTTTGCTTTTGTGAGAGAGAATAAGGTAAGAAGGAAATTGATGTTGTTGTTACAATTAGCCGGTGATATAAAAGTGCAGATAACAAAAAAAGACAATGTTGATAGAAATACATACATACATTGGTTATAGACTATATAGATGAAGATGTATGATCAAAGATCGGAATACATTATACTTGCGTTGATATTCCACCACGGGAATGATTTTTGCTGAGCCCTTTCCGCAGAAGATCGTTTATTTGTAAACTAAAGTGACCCCCTTTTTCCCCATTCCACCTTTCACACCATCTAAACCTAAAATACTTTCCAATTTACTCCAACTCATATTGAATCTAACTTGAATTTCATCTGAATGATGTGTACCATCTAGATAAGCAATTAAATCTTCTTCCATTTCTTCTACAGCTTTTATAGCTGCGGCTTCTTCCCTTTGTCTTGCATTTAATCCAAATCTAATTCCACTATTCCCACCACCACCTTGTTGACCATACCTATCAGTTCCATGTGTACCAGAATATCCAGAAACTGAACCTCCACCTACTGCTCTCCTTGATGATGTCGAAGGATGTGATTCAGCTACAGATGCAGACATGTTAGACGCTGAAGCTGATGCTTGAGATCTTGGTAATTGACCAGTTGAAGATGAATGTGGTCTATCGTGATGTATTTGATGAAGTGATGAAGGATATGCCAAATTACGTCTATTAGGTGATTTACCAGCTATTGAAGGTGGCGTAGCCATGTGTCTAAATGTAGGTGATACACCCAAAGAATTATTTGATCCTACCGAACGTAAAGTAAAAGTACTTTCACCAGCTGCATATCCTGGTCGTGATAAATTAGAATCTCCACCATGCGATCGATTATCACCTTTGGTATTCAGAGTAGTTGTTGACCCTAATCTTGTCGATTCGTCGAATCCTACTCTTCGTCTATGATCCACAGGTAATGGTATCAGGGGCGTCGATGTCCTTTCCACCATCTTTGGCCATCGATGTACTCTTCTCAAAAAACCTTTGATGATACCAAACGACACAAATCTTCTGGGATCTATACCAAGTGACAATACCTCGTGGGCCTCTATCCATTCATGAATCGTTACTCCAGGTGTCAATTTACTATACAATCGAAGAAGTACTGGCCATTCTGGATGAGGGAATCCTGGTCTGGTGATATATGGCGGACATTCCGTTATGACTGTTTCATCAGCGCCGAGTCGAGATATTGCAGGTTTCAGGGTGTACATGTTGGAATATTGGAATACATCGATCTACAAGAAGGTTTATCAGCTGAATTATGAAATGTTTGGGACTCCCGCTAGCTCACCATCATTACGACCTGATAATATCTATCGATATGTCAGCTCATTTAATTCTTATACTGATATAGCTAGACTTACAACATGTGTTTCAGCGTCTCCCTCGTTAGTGCTTCATCCGCATCTGCTAGTTCTGCAATCTTCTTAACATGATTTATACCATCTATATACTGCGATACTCGGGCAGCCGTTATATCCCAGTTGTCATCCTTCAGTGCGTTCAGATCTACCAATGCAATCGGTACATGCCAATCTTCACAGCCAGGGGGATTAGCTAGTAGGGAATTTGATACACTATCAGCATACCTCCATGTGAATTGAGCTGATGTGGAAACACAGCTTACGATAGAAGGGGAACAGTTTCAGGTCAAGCGAGTTGAAGCCATCCAGAGGTATTGAAGTTTCAGAATATGAATTTAGATCTTCGAACAGCTGTTCTAAAACGGACGTCAACGGTGTATGTTCTGGACGTGGAGCTGAGAGATACGATGAGTCCTCCTGTTGTCATATTACGTGGTAAGCACCATTCACAAAGAGTTTAGGAGTTTTCGGTGTCGATAAGGGGAATGACTCACTTCAGCACTCCTCAATATTCTAGCACATTTCCTTACAACAGGTTCAAAAGCTTCTAAAGAAGAAGAAGAATGAAAAACGAAACATAAATTCCACATGTATTCATTTCTTTTATATCTACCTGATTCACCAATTATAACATTTGGAAAACCCATTATTCTATATTCAACTTTATTATTTCCTTCATCATTAATCAATATATCATCTCTATTCTGTCTTCTACCATTATTATGATAATTTGTTGAATTAGTTGATAAACCTTGAGTTAATAAAGTAACTAATCTACCATGTAATGATTTTTTAGGTATAACATATTCTGAAACTAAACCAAAATTCAATATTGTCATATCATTTCTATTACTGTTATTTGAATGATGGTAATGGTTGTTGTTGTTATATGGTGGTGTATGTGATACGGAAGATCTACCTGATCTACCTGAAAATGTTGATGTAGGAGATGAAGGTGGTGATAATTGTCTACCTCTATGTGTAATTCCAACTGAAGAAGTTGATGTCGAATAACTCGTTGTAGTATTAGATGTAGTGGTAGATGAAAATGGTTGTGCAGGCGCTCTTGATCTTGCTCTTGATCTTGAACGTGATTTTGATCTTGATCTCGACCTTGTATCTGAATCGTATGTCGTCGCTCTAGATGTAATCAGGTTCTCTGGTACTTGATGTAATACCACTGGACCAAGAGTCGCATCGAAATGTGCGTAGAAAAGCTATATGAAAGATACCATCAGCTTAGCTCAAATAGATGCTCATATATTGGAATGGTTGTCAACTCACCCCCACTATCTGAGGTAAGAATGATCTAGGTGTCATAATCAATGAGTTAATTCGAGGAGGGTAGAAGAACAGGAAGTGATAGTCATGATTAGCATAACTATCCGTTCATATCCAACATATAAGAATAGATAAGGAAGCAGCACAAGTATTCTTTGTACATTGGTATGATGCTCGTGCATGTCAGAACGAACATGTATCTCTATCTTTCACGGTGATGATGAGGTAGCACATATATATGTGACATACTTGGAACACTATATGGAAAGGGGGTGGTTGAAGGGGTCCTTTGGCAATTAATTTGTTTTGATTAAACTTACTCGTCAGAAGCGCCCATAGCGAAGCAACCCAAAGTTCAATGGTCCAAACTTCTTATCAGCTTATATCTATATACTGGTGTATACTGTGATAATGTGTATGGGTCGGAACCTGGCTCTAGCTGTAGGTGGAAAGGATGGAACAACGTTTAACCGACAGTGGTTAATCAGATGATTGTCATTGTTTCTTTAGATAATCGGTTGATTCTGGATTCATAAATTGGATTCTCTGAGGTATAGATAGACTGATATGTATACTGTAATCTAAGCATAAATCATCGAGTAGTGAGGTATATACAGTGATTTGCTAAGCAATGAAGTGGTGTTGATAGAATCAGTAAAACAAACACGAAATAGTTACACTTCATGACATTCGGTAAACAAATACATCCGAGCATCTCGTTGTGGTCAAACTTCATAGCAACGGCAACGGATCCTGTTTGAGCTCGAGTAGTATCTATGCATGTGTCCAGTTTCTCGAACAGAAAAGGACTGCTAGATGCGCGATGCAGCGTTGAGATATAGGCATAAGATTCGTACTGCATAATGGATTACAACGATCAAAATCATCTATATACCATACAACAGGACTCTCGAATGGTGTGACAATTGAAGTGTGAAAACCAGAATCATATCGCCAACAATTTTCGACACCATCACCTTCGAGTCTCTACGACAGGTCAACTATCAGCTTCGACTTGAAGAGCGTTCGCCAGGTGTATTAGATTGAACGCAAGACTCACCGTCCTCATGCCAACCTCCCATAAAAGCTATCATATCTCTCATCTTAGCCACCGAATCTCTCTGTATCATAGGTACTTTGCTTGATGATGAACTTTCGGAAGATCTGCGCGCTTTGGCAGAATATGTTATATGGCGAGGTTTGCTAAGAGAAAGTGAACGTTGCGGATGGGTTTTCTATATATTGCAAGAAAATAATCGTAACAGTCAGTATAGAAAATTGACAAGTGAACAAACTGGCGCAGCCGAATGATACTGGTGTCTTTCAGGTGTATAAGTTCGATAAATTATGGATCACTCACGGCGTGTAATCCATGTCGTGGTAATGGACAATCTGGATCATGGCAACTTTTCGAGCTTGTACATCCCATTATCGAAGAGGGGCCTCAGGATGGTCTATTCAAGATATTGCCGTTTGACGGTTGATGAAGATATTTGTGGGATGCTCAGAGTGAGCTGGAAGATATCGATGTGATACAGCGCTCTGGGTTGAGATGGGTTGGAATATTGGTAGCTGAGGTGATACAGATAGGTATTATCAGTAAAGGAGTACTATGGTCGTCTAGAAGCATTCTCGTCAATCTTCAATTTCTATGTATGTAAAAGCTGTTCGTATTATTCTTGATGATCATTTGCCACCTACATCGTGTTATTGACATCACTTTTGATGTGACATGTCGATACTTCTTGCTTTTGCTCTATCCCTTGGAGAGGTACCGTATTGATCGGTTTTGAGCTCCATAAATCCAAATATTACACACATATACACACAACACATCAACGCACGGCCCATTTTTACTTCCAGGATTATCGTTTATTCTTCTTTTTACCTTTGAAAGGTATATCATCTTCATCGTCTAAATCATCTTTCCCAGCAGATAATTCTAAATCAATCAATTCTTCCCATTCTCTAACACCTGTCCATCTTTCACCACCTGTAGCTATATCTCTCCAGGCTTCTAAAGTGAGTTTAGCATCGTCGAAAGACGTATTTGGGTCGAGTATGGCTTGCGATAATGAATTCAAACTTGCTAGATGTAAAGTATGAAGTGAAATCAATGGTGAGAGGGAGTTGACTAAGGAGAGTAGCAATAACAGATATTCAGCTATTATCCCGATTACCGGTCGAAACGGTACAGGATGGAATGTAAAATGGTAAACGTACCAAATTTCTCTAGTGTCCAAGTTGACCATAATGGCTCGACAAACACGAATTCGTTTCCTTCTCTTGTGTAAGCACCAAATAGGATTTTTTCGGCTTGTTCAGCCAAAGCAGATAGTTTATATAGGTTGTTATCCTATATCTCATCCATCAATAAACTGATATCACAGGTAAAGTAGATAGAAAGACTTACCAATTTTTTGAGTGTACTTTCAAGCGATTGACGATGATTGTACCACGAATTTAGGTGCTCTGTTATTTCTGGTCTTTCAGGTTTTTCATCAATAGCTAGAATATTACTGATAACGGAAATCAAATATATCAGCATGGATACCAGGAGAATTCATTTGAAACGGATTGACATACTCCATTTCAGTGGCTTCGTCAATGCATCCTTTTGAAGCTTTGAATCCATCTATAATAACCAACTCATCCCATGTTTTGATGATTTTACGCACTTCTGCCAAAACCAACTTCAACATTCTATGATGTGTAGTCTCATTTTGTTTAGATGGTGATCCTACTGAAGGTGAAGGTGAAGGTGATGCTGATGCTCTAGACCTCGATCGCGATGGTGTGATGAGAGAGTCCAATCGGGACATCTTGGTAGTAATATCTCCTACCAGTGATTTACAAATTAGAATATCGGATGAAAGCTTGACGTTCTTTAACTTACTCCTTCACCACAACGGCAGATGCAGCATTGGAGAAGCAAAACAAAATCATTCGGTGGGAGGAATGCTTCTGAGCAAAGAAGTGGAGGTAGGGTCTTGATCTATTTGGTGAGCATGATAGCAATCGCTTCCGGTGTTAGCATCAAATGTTTAAATCAGGCTGACTCGGTGTTGCACGAAGCAATTAAAAGGTGGTCAAGTTTCATCATCAAAGCTGAAGTAATAAAATGGACGTCATGTAGTCCTTTGAAACACATTCATCATCAAATTTATCTTATGTCATTCTCGCTATATCTACAATCTAACCAATGGAAGCACTGAAATATTGATATTCTTGTGCCATCCATTAGTCCAGGCTAAGCTACAACCCCTTTCTTTCAGGCAAGGATAAACGAGATGAAGTGGGGGGTCCTTTAGCCAATCTTTCGGGCGGGTCATCAAGTATCTGGGACAAATAGCAAGGTATCTTACCTTAAGGTTAACCTTGAGGACAACATGAGGCTGATGGGAATCACATCAAGAAGATCAGAAGACAAGCTTACTACATATAGTAGTCATGCTAAATTCTGTTTCATAACTAGAAATCTCTAACTTTTTACGAACCTTGAAACGTTGGACTTCACCCTCAAAAGGATAGAGGAATACACACAACATACAATGTATAATGCTTCTTGTTATACGTCATCCACTAGGGGCACCGGTATGATCCGAATGATTATAGTGATCTTAGCATTGTTCTAGCTTCTATTACTATTTTAGTCGTTTACCAGAACTTACTGTTAACTTAGTTGTTGCTCCTGACTGTGCCAAATCTTTATCCTTTTAGTCACTCTCTAACCTTCTTTCACCAAAATTCACTGATATTCTCCCGGATTACCGGTGAGATAAGAATCACAAACGATCGAAAAGAAAAGGAGATACGAGCTTCCTTTCGCACGTCCTTCTTAAATTCTGTCTTGAAACTTCCCTTCTGTACCCGTTCTGGTAACCTTCAATATGTTGATTTTGGGGTTTCGAGTATATTCAACATTTTTTCAAAAGGTATATAAAGAGCTACATACTTCACTGTTTCGCGATTAATTGTCGTCACCAGCAACAGGCGAACAACATCTTCATAATCACCTTACACAATATATCAACTCGTACCAATCAACCTTTATCTTCTACACACATTCACCTTCACTTTGATATCTCGCCACCAAACATACACACAACACACTCTGTGACTGCTAGTCTACTATTACCACTTCAACACTCAGTCCAACATTCAACTATCAGTAGGTACAACCATTCAACCTTTAGTCTAACACTATATTTCTGTTGAACAATATATCTGACTAAAATTTGTGAATCACATTTCAGCTCAACCAGCGACACAGGATGTCCACTTACACAAGCATTTCAGCATCCTCATCACCTGTGAACTTTGGTAGACCGGGTGATACACCTTATCCAAAACCGAGTCCAATCACACCGCTCACACCTTCTTCACCTTGAAAAGATCTTTTCATCGCACTGTAAACTAACCTTGTGAGTTGACAGTCAGCTTTACAATATTAGTGAGCAAGAAAGATCCTACTTAGAAACACACTAATTCGTATATCTAATGGTAAACCAAATTATTTCTCTATACATATCTATATCACACATCAAAGCATACCAACATCTTCAACAGTACTATCATCTTTACAACCAAACATTTAACAAACAAACTTTGTATCATAGAGCATTTTATTGTATCCATAGAAATAAAACAACAAGATCAGTGTATAAGGAGATCAAGTCGAAGATGAGAGGGGTATGTCAGAATTGGTACTTCAGTTGAGCGCAAGGAAAATTTGAAACACATTAAAAGGTTGTTAAAGGAATTTCAGAATATGAGATGTCGTATAGATAACTGTTTGTGTGAATAAAGAGATACGATCAGTTGTCATAGAGAAGGATTGATTAGTCTGTTTGTAAATTGGCCTTTTGTACACGCAGCAACGCATGAATACTTGTATATTCCCATATTCCCAATTTTGTCACTATGATCTGTTTGTACGTTGCATTCTCATTTCCATTTTACCGATTATGCTTTTTTTCTAGGTTGAATTTTGAGTGAGAAATCGACATGAGGACAAGACTGATGTACGGCTGACGTTGATAATATATCGATATCTACAGGCATGGTTAAGATGCATTAGCATACATGCCAATTGCTGTATGGAGAGTATCCAATTCTGCACGAAACATATGCTGCATGGAGAAAATCAACTTACCAGGACCTATTCTACTTGTTAAACCACCTTCAACGATACCACCAGAAGTTTCAATTAAGAATTGTTTTTTACCTTTCCATTGTTCTTTCAATTTTTGAGCTGAGTTATGTAATTCTTCGCCAACTAAATTATCTAACATTACGATATTTGCACCTGCTTCAATAGCTTCATTTGCTTCATCATAATTTTGACATTCGACATTGACTAGTAAAGAAAATCCAGCCACTCTTCTAACTGCTTGGACAGCTGATGTTATCGAGCCTGAGGATATATTATTAAATTCAAATTGATCAGTCTGTAGTCAAATTGAATGTGGGACAAGCTGCACAACACCTTCGACTCACCAGTAGCCCAGATATGATTATCTTTTAACATTACCATACTTGATAAATCATGTCTATGAGGATCGACCCCTCCGACCATCATACCATATTTTTCAACTAATCTAAATCCAGGTGTAGTTTTTCTTGTTCCAGCTACAACACCTTTCCATCCTTCTGCTCTTGCTAAATCTCGAAATCTTCTTGAGCTTTCGAATTTAGCAGATGTAGATATAAGCTCCATATACGCTCTCTCGGAAGAAGGAAGATAAGTATAACAAATACTTACACACTAGCGATACCACTACATCTAGCTAAAGTATTTAAGCCAACTCTTTCAGCTAATAACAGATTCCTTGCTTTACCATGAACAATAGCAACTTTGGTCTTGGTATTAGGTGGAACTACTGATCCTTCAGGTAAAAGCCATTCAACGCTACAAATAGAAAGGCCAACCACATATCAGCCATTTTCGCCTTATCTTCAATGTGTCCGATCTTCACGCAACGCTCATTTATCATATCAAGATGCACTTACGTGCATTCAGCTTGTTTGAAAATCTCATCAAAGAACGGTACACCAGCTAATATCCCCTTTTGAACCAGATGAAATGCACGTCAGCTTTCCCATCTCTATATCTGGTTTCATTTGTGGTGGCTAAGGAAGAATTAAAAATGGTAATTCATTCAAGCTCCATTACTTACTCCTGATTTACCCCATAATATAGCTTCTTGTTCTTCTTCACCAACTACGAAACCTGCCCAATCGAATGAAGGTGTATCTTCTGCATACCATTTACTAACTTCCGTCTTCCATGATGGTGGAAGTAAATGAGCTAAATTTTGACCGGGTAGCAAATCACTTTCTGACATTTTTGTTTGTCTCTTTTTCCTTGCGCTGGTACGTTTCTATGGTAGATGGACTGTGGAAGACTAATGAAGAGGGATAATCAACTGTAAGGACTGATTTTGGGATATCCCGGAATCTTTCGTTGACGGCGAGATCTCTCTCTTACTGTCAAAGTACCGGTTTTATAGCCGATCCTCGGATTCTTCCTTCCCATTACGTAATTTGCGTGACAGACGGTAGTAACAAGTTAGCGGAAGGCATGATAAACGAGTCATTCTGCCATGATAATGATAAGAAATCTCGATTATTGTCATTGATGTATTCACTGAAGGATACTTAGCAGTAACGGCTTACTATCTTCAATTTGCAGATCAAGAAGTTAGCTGTATTAGAAAAGCAAAATGGCCAACACAAAATCACCCACCATGGAAGATCTCATTAAGATGGATCAAGAAGATCCGCTTAATTGGACAAGAGATGAATTTGAGATACCCAATATCAAAGCTTGTGGTGGAGATGGAGGTAAGTAGGGAAGGAATTCCAGCACACGCAAAGTTCAAACTGTAATCTAATCTGAGTGATTGCCTGAATATAGACGGAGAAGCAATTTATTTTTGTGGTAACTCTTTGGGATTGTTAAGCAAAAAAGCTAGAAAACATATGATTGAAGAATTAGATGTATGGTCAACTTCGTGAGTATAATTACAAAATTACTTACCGGCTTACAAAGCTAATATGACTCATTTGTGAATAATCCTTTGGGAATTAGATCAGTTACAGGCCATTTCTCACATCCACATAATAGGCCATGGAAACATGTTGATGCACCTTTAACACCACATTTAGCTAAATTAGTTGGAGCAAAAGAAAGTGAAGTTTCACATAGTTCAACATTAACTAGTAATATGCATAATTTATTTACGAGTTTCTATAGACCAACAAGCAAAAAATGGAAAATTGTTATTGAAAAAAATAGTTTCCCAAGTGATTGGTATGCTGTACATTCACATCCAAAATTACATGAAAATACTCTTAATAAAGAACAGATAGATAATGCTATAATTGGTTTAGAACCTAGAAAAGGTGAAGATCATTTAAGAACTGAAGATATTTTAAAAGTTTTAGAAGATAATAAAGATACTATATCAATAGTCTGGCTACCATTAGTCCAATATTACACAGGTCAATTATTTGATATGCCCAAAATTTCACCAAAAGTACATGATATTGGTGCTTTATTAGGTTTAGATATGGCTCATGGTATAGGTAATGTAAAAATACAATTGAATGATTGGAATGTTGATTTCGCAGTTTGGTGCACGTATAAGTGAGTTTTCTTTCCAGCTTAAACCAGTTCTCACGGTCGCAAAATAATTGTATCGTTATCAATCGTACTAAATTGTTTTAACATTAGATACCTCAATTCTGGTCCTGCTGGTATAGGTGGTTTCTACATCAAAAATGGTTTGGATGATGGAGGTAGACGGTAAGCCGTGTTCACTTATCACATCATACATTGTCATTTGAGTGTAGTATGACATAGCTGATGCTATATATCCCGACTTGCAGTCTAGCTGGTTGGTGGGGTAACGATTCAGCAACAAGGTTTCAAATGTTACCTGAATTCTCGCCTACACCAGGTGCGAAGGGATATCAACATTCGTGTACACCAGTATTTTCATCTATACCTTTATTAGCGACATTAGAATTGATAGATAAAGTTGGATTCGAAAACATGCTAAATAAACAGAAAAACCTAACTGGAATTTTGGAGAAATTACTTAAATCGAGTAAATTTTATAGGAAAGATGATGACAAGGAAGACGGCAAAATAGGATTCAAAATAATAACGCCAGAATATCCATATCGTGGAACACAATTATCAATTTTCATTTTACCTTCTAAAGATAAAGAAATCATGCCTAGAATATTCACAAATTTGGTTAAAAATGGTTTGATTGGTGATGAGAGACACCCAAATGTTATAAGGTTAAGTCCAGTAGTATTGTATAATAAGTTTGAAGAAATTGGTAAAGCTGTAACAATATTAGAAAATGCGCTGGAGGAAGAGAGTAGTAGATCTCGGGGTAATGACGGGAATGAAGTAGATTTGGATATGGTATCTAAGGATTGATAGGGTAGACTTTGTCACCATGCATACGCAGCCTTTACGCAGCCTTTCATCTAGACATGACCGCGATGCATAATATATGATCATACTTTAACATCCGCATGGACAACCGCCCATTCCTTCATCTATCAGACTCTCTATACGTTCTATCCTTTCTGATAGTTTATCCATACCTGCGTTCAATATATCGATTTGGCCTAAACAGATTGAGCGTATAATTTGTTAGACTACCATTTTTTCTGTGCTCATTGGAAGTTCAAGTGATACACAACATACCTTGTTTGTAGACCTCACACATCCTCCTAATATCTTCCCTTACTTCGGTTTCGCCTGCTTCGTCTTTTTCCAGTGGTGTCTGTAATTTTTCTAATTTTTCATCTAACATACTACCTAACATACCTAAAACATCCAATTCCAATTGCATTTCCTTTTCTTCTTGTTGATGTAAAGCATGTTCATCTTCTTCATCTATCTCTTCCTCTTCCTCGTGTTCATGATCATGATCATGGTCATGATCGCAATTAGCGTGATTATGCGTATTTAACATGATTCTGACGATCTCCAAAAGGTTTTTATCTAATTCACCGTTCCTTCTTAATTCGAACACCTTATTAGAATCTAAGCCCTTGTCCTTAAGCTTCTTCTGTATATTTGGGGGAAGGGTTGATGAGCCTAATCGTAAAGTGACCACATCGTCAGGGTTATCAGGTATAACGAATCCATAGCCTAATAATAATTCTTCATTTGATTTTGGTCCATAGTTGTTATACAGCTGAACTCCCGATTCAGTATCTTGAGCCGAAATTAGGGATACAGAAGGAATCTTGGTGTCGTCTGCAGATGGTGTAAGTGAAGATAACCATAATATCGGCTGACCTCTGGAATCTATAGTTGGTAAATTCAGTTATTACGATACCTTGGATTTGTCGATTAGTCCAGCTTACGATTGAACAGATCTAATCCAGGTAGGAGAACGGGCTGAGATTCTTGATCATCTTTTTTAGCTTCATGAGTTGCTGATCCACCTTCTTCAGGTATGTTGAGTAATTTTGAAGGGAAAGCTCGAGATGACATATATGTTGCTGTAGCCAAGTATCTCTCCCTATGAACGACCATTAGCTGTGTAACTTGGAAAAGGTTTAATCAGCAACTAGCTTACCATGTTAATCCATCTTCCTTCAGCACTTTCCTGACTACATCACTCTCAGCTTTCCATTCTTCTTTTCGGGCTTGGACTGCCCCATATAGCGTACTTCCTTTTAGTAACTGTAACTCAGATGTAGAGAAATATAATGGAGTAGTCAGAGTTGAAGGTGGAGGTAAAGATTCAAGATATATTAAATGGGCTAATGAGTCGAAAGGGAACGATCTGATAGAAATGAAATGATTTGAATAAGCTACGATTGTCAAAGGGCGGGATGGATGATCATATCCACGTACGATCCTTGTTTCTCTTGATAAGCCCAATGTAATCCTAGATAAGCACCGATCTTCATTCTTTCATTCCATTTTTCACCCTGTTTACTTGATTCAGCTGGCCAAACTAATTGATCTTCTTTCACTTGTATCAATTTACATATGGCCTTAGTAGCTAATTCAGATGTAATAGCTATTTCAAATGGACAAGATACTAGTCTTTCATCTTTATCAATTGCTGAAGTGGAAAATGGTGATAATCCAGTTTCGGGATCTACCTAAGGATTGTTAGATTTGCATTATTACTGAACAGGAATTGTTGTCGATATACGAAACTCACTTTCAGCTCGGTTGAATCATGGATATGACCTCCTTTCTCCCGAAGCCATGAGATGAAATTATACGCTTTGGTCATATCAGCCATTAGGTCACCTTTATTGTCGTTGTTTGACCAGTTGTAGTTGGGGTATATGCAGATAATTGATTTCTTCAGGATTTCTTCGCATTTCATTTGAACTTTTTGTAACTTTAGCCAGAGCGATCGATAACACAAATACTATGATCGGTCATCTCCGCTTAACACCCTCGGAGATTACTATAATAAGTGACGTGTGAAACCATGCCATTCTCGCGTGGCAGTATCAAAATAGTCAAAGCGAAGCAAGCTTCCGATCGTCGCCTCTGACCGCCGGTCGCTTCTTGCATATATCTTCCGATATATTTCGAAATCTAGAGACTAGCTGAAGGCAATTAACTATCTTTTATTTGATACATAGTCAATCAAAGTATTATTAATAGCAACGGATAACACGCACACTCAGAAGCTACAATCTATCCCATAAAAGAGGATTATAGAGCGAATAGCGCCGAAACCCAGTCAAGACAAAACGCATAATGTCCATTCCGGTTCAATCAGGTAGTAAGGTGTCTTTCACAGACTTCATTGCTAGAAAATGTAAAGAGCAACCATTTGTACCAATAGGCAAGTTCACTGTGAATGAATTCAGCACTACTCTTTCAATTCACTAACTAAGTATACTTTTCGTATATATAGGTTGTATAGCTACTGTCGGTGCTTTGCTTGGTGCATCATACCATCTGAGAAAGGGTAATAGAAATCAGTTCAATAAGTACTTGCGATTACGTGTATAGTGAGTTGACGTCGCATTGCTAGAATCTGTATGTGATATAAGAGCTTACTTAAATCATTTTGTGTTATAGTGCTCAAGGTGCAACAGTAGTAGCTTTGATGATATATGGTGGAGTAGCATTTACAAATGATCAACAGCAAGCTAATTACATCAAAAACCGAATAGCGCTTGGTATGTTGCTCTTGTTCTGGTAGATGAATATGTGTATAAAGACCGTAAGCTAATTATCATAACATCTGTGTCATCTCATGCATATCAGGAGAACTACCAAAAGATACATATTATCCGGGACGTAAAGATGTACCAAAACCACCTAAAGATACCAGTTTACCATTCAATATACCTCATGATGAACAACCTTCGATACCAAACACCTTCCCTAGAATAGAAGATGAAATACCTACATCATTACCTGAATCTTTATCTACAGCAGTTGATGCACCACCTTCTTTATCAAAAGATAACACGCAAGGTACAGGTAATGCATATCCATTGAGAAAAGAAGAAAGAATGAAGATCTCAGATTTCGCTAGAAGATTGAAAGAAGCTGAACAATTGCATAAAGAAGAAGAAGCCGTAAAGAAAGCTACTAAACAATAATCGACAATCTTCATGTAGACCTTGAAGATCATGAAAAAAGGGAGGAAAGGGGAATTTAGTAGAATTAGCATTGAAATCTTCTTGTATCCATGTATATATTATCAAATAGCTTGACATTGTCGCATGCATGCTTCGCACACTATTCCAGACCATACTTTCCTCCATCGTTCTATGAGCGTTAAATAAGCATTTTGTCAAACCAGGCTTTTTCCGCCCCGATCAAACCCCAAGGTGGAGGTCGTCCAATTCTGAAAGTCAAACCAAGTTTATTCTCTCAACATGCTGTTATTGTCTATAAAGTTCTTCTTTATCAAACATCGTTGGCAGTACAGTAAATCATTGCTCTTAATCATATCTACGTCTTGTATATAGTACATACAAGGTAAGATGCACAGGGACAATCCATACTTGATCAAAAAGCCAGACTTTGCACAATTAGCTTCACGATATCCGGATTTCGCTCAATTGTAAGTTTATTATATCTCCTTTCACTGTCTCTACCTGAAATTCCCAAATCTGGCCGGCAGGATGTGTGCTAATCCTTTGATAATCAGTGTAACGATTTCGGACGAAGGCTATGCGTCCATTGACTTCAAGGATGCCTCAGCTCTTCGTTCGTTGACGAAATGTCTATTGAAAGAAGATTGGGATTTGAATGTAGATTTGCGCGAGGACAGGTTATGCCCAACGGTAAGTTACTCAGATTTTATACATGACAGAGAGATAACGACTGACTTTACGCTGTGGGTAGATCACCAACAGGTCAGCTTGTTCACTGGCGTTAGTCACGAAAATGGCTAATTGTTCTCGTCTGTAGATTAGATTATCTTCTTCATTTACTTGACTTGGAACCCTATCTTCCTTCATCTTCTTCATCCCGACCATCGCGTGTACTTGATATGTATGTACAGCACCATCGATCCCCAGGGACACTGCTAATCTGAACGCTGATTATCCTGTAGAGGTACAGGCGCAACCGCAATTTATCCAATATTACTACATCGTCTACGTTCAGACGCTCAGATCACGGCTACTGGTGAGCTATCCGACGATGTCTTAACATTATCTCACATATCTGATTATAATCTTGATGTATGATATAGAATTAGATGAAACGTCATACAATCATGCTGTCTCTGTACTTGCTCAAAACTCTATATCATCGCAAGCCATCAATATCCTTCACGCTCCCTCCTCAAATCCCATCTTATTTCCAATACTGAGCGACGAAACCTCAAAATGGGATTTAACGATATGTAATCCACCTTTTTTTGGTTCAGAAGAAGAAATGAGGGAAGGTCAATACGGCAAGGAAGAAGGAGCTCATGCAGTATGTAAACCCTTTTCATTGGTAATTTTGGGTCTACAAATTAGCTAAGACCCTAAATCAACTTGTAGGCACCAACGGCTGCACATAATGAACTGATCACGGACGGAGGAGAGGTTGATTTTGTAGGAAACATGATTGAAGAAAGCTTACAGATAGGCGAAAGCTGTCGGTAAGTCTGCTTAACCTATTTGATAAGATCACAAGATATATAGCTGATATCTTTTGACAGTTGGTTCACGTCGCTGATCGGAAAGTACTCCTCCTTGACACCCCTTGTAGACCAATTGCGGCGGAATAAGGTATGTCTTGAAGACAGCTCATCTACGGTCAGCTCATGGTAACTAACATGTTCTGGTAGATTGACAATTACCTTTTGAAAAGTATCAAACAGTCAAAAACTACTAGGTGGATACTTGGATGGTCCTACTCACCAATCCGTTTGCCAGATGTAAGATCTCAAAATTCACTTCGTTTAGGCACCAGGAAAAGCTAATTCACCTTATAGGCGCTAGCTAGACCTGAAGAAGTACTGTCAACCACCTCCTTCTCTCGTTTATTACCTCAGCCTAATACCTTCTCACACAAGCCTCAACCCGCAGTTCCAGTGGAAGACTTGAAACGGAAGGTAACGGATGTACTCCACAGCATTTCCATTGATTTTAGATATCCCTCCTCTGACACGGCAAATTGCAACGAAGATCAAGAGAAACCTGTCATAACAATTAGGCCAAAATTGAATACGTGGTCAAGGTCAGCTCGTAGAGCTATAGCCAGACAAGCTGAGCAATCTTCCGATACTACTCCCGGAGGATCGATCGATCAAAGTAATCAGGAAGAAGAGAACTCAGAACCTCTGTTTGTGGCGAGAATTAGATTTATACCACCTTTAACACCCAAGGACTTTCCATCTGTGTCATTAGACTGGTTGGAAGGTAAAGATCGTACTATAGTGGAAGGTCTATGGAAGTATATTTTGACCAAGACTGAATTGATAGGAAAGAAAGAACAGGTGGACGCAGGATACGGCGGCAGATTAGGTGATGGTAAATGGGAAAGAGGAAGAGGGAGAGGCAGGGGAGGTGGTCGGTATATCGGTAGAGGGGCTCATAGTGATGAAGCCAGAAATAGAGGTAACGAAGAAGAGAGTATAAATGAGAAAATAAGGTACGGTCAAAGGAGGAGGTTGATATGATAAAGTACGAAACCTTTCATTCTACATTTACGGACCATCTAGCGAGTTGCTGACCAACAACAATCGTCAGCGTTTCAGCCGACCTTTCTCAGAAAAATAATGTAGTTAACGTTATGTCTTCCTCAAAGTCGTGTCAATGCATGATCCGTGTGACCGACCTGACTCATCGGTTAAAGATACAGGATTCGAACCAATGCGTTTGGAGTCATACAAGAATTCATTGCAGTTCCGTTCCTTCTCGGTGTAATCATGAGCAATGACTTATTCATAGGCTTTATAAGGAAAAAAGCTTCGCTAATCAAGTACAAAGGGTTGCTAGACAGTGCTGAAGAGAGGATCACTTTACTGCCTCTACAGTGGATCTGCCTTCTCAAATTGTTGTCTCTGCATGAAGATGATGTAATGGCACAACTATGATCAGTGTTGTCTTGCTGACGCATCAGCTTCGGTAGAGGGCCTTCTGGTATCGCTGACCCCCACTTCGTATGAAAAGTAAAGTATAGTTAACGCACTGAAGCGTCTTCGTTGAAGGTTTCCATGAATCTGTACAACCAAAAGCAACTCGCCCCTCCCAACTCACCCCACTCCTCGGTAAGCTGTATAAGTGCAATCCAAAATCACAAATATCGACCGTCTCCCAGTCAATCCATCAAATTAACTACCACATTCTCATTTCTATTGCATTACAACAATTTACTTACTTTTATCATATACAGTTAGTACACAACCGCGTTTCCTCTTCGAACAATGTCTGAATTCTCCTCTACAATTGTGATGGAAACCTACTTTGAGGTTGGAAGTAGAAAACCTAGATGTGATTTCAAAGTTTTGAACGAAAATGGTACGGAGGAAATGCCATCTAGTACAAACCCGACCTATACGGCTGCTTCAACGAAGTTGCAAGGGCATATCGAGTACCTGATAAATCACCAAACAAAATCATGGTCATCGATAATTGATTATACCAATAGAAAGCACAATAGAATTGGTGAAGCTTCTCAGCAGCTTGAGAGACTGGGTAGTCATGCTGTGGCTACGTTTAGAATGGACCCAAGAAACGCTGGTTCTACCATCATTTACCAAGGGTACACCGATTCTATCATTTAGGATGACTATCCGATCAAGAATCCACTTTCTCCTGGACATGTGCAGGGCCGGGTCGTGCGATAAGTTAAAGAGGATGCACTGCTTCCATACGGTCATTCAGTATCTTATTCGGTACAAATGCAGAATGCAACATATCCGTCTCATGTATGTCTCGGCAATTACTTTTGCTTTTTGGCCAACACATCATCAAACGGTGTAAGCTGTCAGCATTAAGTTTACATGTGCCCATAATGATTTTTGGCTTTTTCTGCATTGCTGACTGACGATATATCCCTCAGCACACCTGAGTTTCAAGCTACCCATAGATAGGTTGAGGAGCATGCAATACTATTGTATCGCTAAACTCTATACCGCAAACTCTGTCTTTGCTATACAGTCTATGGCCACTTTCTTCCAAATATCTTCCAGGCCATAGAAGATATACAAATATACTTGAAAAGGTTCTACTAACACTATCATACATACATCTACATCTTAACCTTTCATCGGAATGGCAAAAGGAGATGTATTTGCAAATACCTATCATGCAATATTCCCATGCGAAGCCATTCGTTTTTCAGCAGTTGTACCGGGAAGAGTTCGCATCATTTTCACCATATATGCGAGTTAATCTCGATATCCACATACACTCAGAAAGTAATGAAAGGATACGGATATCGTTATATTCTTTCCTGACAGCCTTCGCCTTGAAGCCTTCTCCTAATGGAAGTGGGCTTTTGCCTTCCCTAAGTCGGACTCTCCGTTGTTGAAGCGGAAGGATTCGCCTATTGAGGATAGCCTCAAGCTCTTCTTGACTGGACTGCTTTTTACAAAGCTATATAGGGGTTTTTCACTGAGTAAGAGATTGCCTATATCCTATTTATTCCATCAAACAAGCTCCTCATCACGCCCGCCATATATTTCAGCTGCCACGAAAGTCAGTTTTATCACAACGCAAACTAACAGAATTTAACCAAATCTACAGCCACTCTGATTGTAAAAACGATGTCTAATTCCTGCAACGGTTCAACCAAGTCGACAATTGTCATGAGAACCTATTTTGATGATTTTAGAGTACCGACGTGCCAATTTAGACGTTTATGTGGGAATGGAGAAGAGGAAGAGGTGCCATTAGCTACGGACTACTCGTACTATGTGACCACGAAACGATTAGAGGAGAACTTACAATTCGTCATCAATCATACAGCACGTGAAACTCAGACCATGTCTGGGTTCTGTGACTTTTCAAATGCAGACGCTACTACAGCTTCCCAACAACTCAACACGATTGGAGATCGTGCCGCTTTCATCTATAATGTAGATTCCAAATCCACCCATACCGCTATTCATAAAACACATCCCATGCTCTAATCGTGAAGTTGGCGTCTCGACAGATTGAGATTTGGCTGTTAGTCATCGCATTGTTAGTGATTAATTGGAATAAATCGGTTTCTACATTTATATTTCAAATGTATACACCATCCCCATGATATGCATTTTACCGTACTGCCTGAATGCCTGTTGAAGAGAGAGAGTCTTCTTTTATCGATTTGAACTTCCGCTCACGAGAGGCTCACGCAGGAGAGCTGTAACGTGGTCATGATAACACTGCGTGGAGGGACAGGATGGCGTCATTTTGCTCCTTGGTTCAGAGACAAATGAAAGAAATTTACAAGTACACGAAAGATAGAAGGCTCACACTATACATATATATATACATAGCAAGCTGCGGTGTATCATCATTGTTCTGCATTGTGTAAGAACCTGGCAAAGGGACATTCACAGGAATCGCGCATGTACCTGAGAACATTAGGAATGAGAATCAAGGTGAATTTTGAATCAGATTTAAGGAGATCTACCTTCGTCATTTCATGTCAAGGTGTAACAGATATAACCCATTCGACGCGTTTCAACGTAAAGAGGCGAAGCCTTTTCACAGCACTATCTCACGTGTAAACGCGTTACTTTTAATTGCCTTGAGCCGAATAACTGCCTAACTGGGAAATTCGGTTCTTGAAGAGATAGGAAAAACGTGGGAAATCGGGGATTTCTTTTGATCTTTTAACGAGAAACTGAGAACAAAAAGACAAAGGAGAGGCGCGTGCGTGCTTTTTCAACTCATCACCATACAGCTAAAAATTAAAGTGAGCTTGAGATAAAAGACAAAAGAGACAAAAGAAACCAAAAAATAGAACAAGTAAAATTGATTGATTCAGTTCAACATTACTTTTTACTAAATCTCCTGTATTGTTTAAAGTTTCACATCTCATCATTGACTGAATCCCGTTTTAACGATTTGAGATCGTCAAGTTCATTTCCATCTTGGTTTTGGTCAATCAATCTTCAGTAAGAAATAGATGCTGGATCAACTTGGAAAGATATAGATTAGAATACACAGACATTGATTGTCATTATAATTTCGGTTTCGGAAAACATTTCAACATCAAGAAAGGTCAAAGCGTCTTTTGGAAGTTTCATCATAACATCTACAAGCAATTCCTTGTTTTGTGTGTATTTGTTAAAGAAGAAAGCATTTAAAGTTGGTCACACACGGATTAAAGGAATCATCAACGCATTCAATCTCTTCCATTCAGATACATCGCCTTTCTTGAATCGCTTATCATCTAGGATAAAGGAAGCTTACTACTACTTTGGTAAACATTATTGGAGTCAACAGATTCCTATTAGAAAGGCTAGATTTGACTAATTAAACGGATACCTTTCGTGAGTTTTGAGTGATAATCTGATATTTTACCTAAAGCGGTTCAATCTCGTCAGCTTGGCTGCAACGCTACCTCTCTAGTTGCAGAGACCATCTCCACCCGTTGCATCATCTGCCCAAAATCTGTTCAGATCCCGTCTGTAATCAAAAGCTGATACCAGCATCCGTTGGTCACCTTTTAACTTAGATCATCTTAGCTCAACTTATGGATAAGTCAATCAACATAAATCAATAGAATTGGTAACCGGAAGAAGTTCACAAGGGGCATCAATTCCGTCATCACAGTATTACAACCTGAATACACCAGTCTCCGTACCTATCAAGATGCCTGCACAAGATGCAGTGGCAAGTGGATCGAGCTCCAGACGAGCAGGAAAAGAGAGTTCAAGATCATCTAGGAGGAGAATGGGAAGTACAGGACCACCTGTTGTACTGGGTGGTGGCGTGGGTGCAATAGGTAAAGCTGCTGAACTAGGTGTACAGAACGTGAGTCGTTATTCCAAGCTTCGCTGTTTTCGGAGACCCATAGTCCTGTGGGCGAATAAAAAATATTAAGCGCTAGCTTGCCGTCTATATACGTTATTTCAGAAATAGATATTAACAATTCTGAAAACGTTTAGCTCGGTCCTTACACTACAGTTTACAATCGACCTGCTACCCAACAGCAACGCTCGCCTTCACCTTCACCTATTGTACCAACATATATCCCCTCAGCGTATCCTCCATCGACCACTCCGCCCTTCTCTACACCTGCTTCCAACTTTCAACCGATAGGCGCATCAAACCAACAGAGTCATAGTGGTAAAGGCAGTAGCAGCAGGAGGAGTAGATCACCTGGACCCAATATTCATGCCTCTATGGCCAGTACCAGCGGTTCAACAAACTCGCTTTCTACTACAGCATCAACTTCTTCTAGGACATTGCAAACCCCTTATTCCTCGAAGACAGAACACAACCCTATCATAGCATCCTCGTCTGACACATTTGACTCTTCACCATCAGCGCCTTTCACAACCCAAAGAGTAAAATCCTATCATCAGCAATCTCCCACACCAAGCAGGACACAAGTTCCAGCAATGGCTCAAGGTCCATTACCACCTACGCCTTTGATGAATGAGATTCGACCTAAAGGCCCCACCAAACCACTGAAAATCCTTGCTAACAGAGGCAGAACACCGCCACCATTAGATCTGAAAGAAAGTCGACTGAGTCAAGATTGGACACATGTAGAAAATCCTGATCAAGATAAGAAACTGAGGAGTCCTGTTAATACAGAACCAGTCCTACCACCTCGAGTCAATTCTCGCTTGCCTACAGCCAAAATGGTGCCTATGAAGAAGGTGAGCAGCGACCTTGAAGCACCCAAAGATAGACCACCTTTCGAAAGGAACATGACAGCACCGCCTTTATCACCAACTCCACAACCGCAAAAAGGAGGAAGAAAGTCGCTTGATCATCTACGAAGTACAAGTCCTTCACCTGCACCTAGACAAACATCACTCAGTACTCCACCTGCTTCAAACTTAGATGCTGCATCTTCCAGTTCATCAAGTCATATATGGAAAACTACCACTCCTAAGCCCGAAAAGCCACCTATGTTCACCAGGAAATCAGAAGATTTACTTAGAACGTCAACAGAAATTGCTCCTACTAAGAAAGAGATACGAGCAATGCAGCAAAAGTCCCTAGGTGTAGCTAGTACTGTTGTTTCCACCCCACCACCTGAAATGGAAAGGAAAACGTCCGGTTTATCGTTGAAGAAAAGTTCCGGTGCTCTCAGAGCACTGTTCCAACGTGGAGGCAACGGGAAAGGTAAAGAAAAGGAATCCATGGACACTCCTCCTCTTCCCCGCCGCAAGTCAGGAGATCAACTCAGACTACCGTCTGGTAACGAATTGGGACGACCCTCAATTGGGTCTCGACTAACACCTTCACCTGTGCAAAATAGTATCTCAGCAGATTCGCACCAAAGACCATCATTTTCAACTGACCGAACAATGTATCCCACACCGCCCCCGATGCTACGTGCAGCCTCAACAGGTACAGCTTCGTTACTCAACGTTGCTGGCCCATCAAAGCCGAAAAAATCTGTCAGAGAAATTCCTGCACCGCCACCTGCTGTATCGCCAGTTTCAGCTCCATCAGAAGAATCACCAGAAACACCTTCATCCGAAATGATTCCTTCTTCTTCGCTGCCTTATCTCAGTGCAATGTCCAACCGAGTCTCTCTCGCTCCTCCAGCCGATATTACCCCTGTATTAGATTCAGAAGATTTGTCTTTTAACAGCAAGTCTCCTAATTCCTCAAGTTCGACACCCCGTGCTCTTGATGCTACACCGATCGACTTTTCTCCTATCAGACCTTCGAAATCACTCCATTTACTATCCTTACCAGATTTGAACCTGGATTTCGATTTCGCATTCGACCGGTTTGGCGGAAATGCTATCGGCAGTGGATCACCTACAACACCTCGACGATCACCTAGAAGATCGCCTAGAAGTCCTCGTAGTCCGTACAGAGGGTCTAGAGCTTCACCAATGGGGTCACCAGTACGATCATTCTCTACAAGGTCACCTCGAGCAGCTCCCGTTGCATCAAGATTGCAAAGAACAGTATCTGAACGAAGAAGATCACAATCCTTCGATGGCCCTGCGGGAAGTCTCCCTCTGCTTGACGAGTTTTGGAATACTTCTTCAGATATGGACTCTACCTCAAACACAGGTTTCATCTCTCCCTCAGTAGCCAAGTTTTTCGCTTCTGCTTCATCGTCTTCTGCTCCGATGCTTAGCGATTCATCATCATCTCCGTTCGACCAATCTCTTCCTGTTCCCCCGCAGATAGCTCAAGATAATGTTCGTTCTAGATCTAGGTCAAGGTCAACTTCTTCAGAATTATCATCCACAGATCACGCCAGAACTCCTTCACATGGTTCAACGACAAACGAAACTCCTTCTCCTTCACCCCCGCATACACCTCCCGAAAGACATCTAGAGGGATTAGGTTTCGGTGATATCTCCCCTGAAGGAACAATTATTGCTGAAGAGCCAACGCCTGTGGAGCTCAAGCAGGATCAAGTCGCCTCTAAAAAGCCTGTCGGTCTCAGTATAGCACCCGATATCCCATTGCCTGCAGTTCCAGCACTTTCACTTGCATCTCCAGCTCTCATTCAACCTCCTCAAAAACCTCAATTCGAGGAACAGAAAGAATCATCGAAACCTAGGAATAAACACCTATCCTTGATGAGCAGGAGCCAGGTTGTCAAACCCGATCCAAGCGCATCCATTCGAATACTAGCTAGAGAAGTGGAAAGGTTACTCTATTCATTCAAATATCCTTCTCAAGGTTTTACCTCTGCAGACCGAGCTACCCTGCTAAGGAACGAACTTTTGGATCTGATTTTGGAAGTGGACAAACGAGCTTACGATCAAAGCGAAGAACAAGCTTATGCTATGCTTAGAGTGGCATGTTTCGAATGGGCTGACGCTCTTTTGTTTGAATTGCGAGTCGAACAGCCGGCAAATGAGCGAGGTGCATGCTTAGAAGGCTTAGCCGCTGTAGTCGAAAGGTGAGATGCAGTTTCTCCTTTGAAGAGGAGATAACAGCTGATACTGTTCCAGTGCATGTCTTTCTGAGCGAGCATTAAAGAACTCTGCAGCTCATCAAGCCAGATTCACTCAAATGATGATTAGGTGTATGACCTTTGTTATGAGTAAACTCGGTGCCAAAGGTGTTTTCCACAATACACTTTTATTCAGTGGACGATTTCTTGCTTTCGCCTTCTTCAGAGTACCTCATGTTGGAGAACAATTGGTTACCGTATTGCAACCTCCTAAAGGCGCCTTGATGCGATTCACTAGAAGCATCTTTATGGGAGGAGCCCAATGCCACGTTAAGCCTGACTATCCTCAGCATCTCATTCCCCTTTGTTTCGACAACTCTAGAGCTTACACCACTCGATTAGCTTCCCTTTCAGCTGAATTCCCTACCGAAGAAGAAAGAGACGCTTTCCTATTCCAACCTGGAAACTGGCTTAGACGATGGCAATCGGATGATTCTGAACTTTTCCCAGCTTTCTATCGGGCATACCATCGACAACTCGCAATCTACCTTGGTTCAGTAGTAAAACACTATGAAACACTTAATCGACCTGTTCCAGCATCTGAATTGATGCGAGCTCCAGGATACGCTCATTTAGCAACGATTTTTGCCAAGAAATGTCATTCATATATACTTGGATCAGTCAATGCAGTAACGACTTCCTCTTCTTCAGCAAATTTCGAAGCCACTGAAACAGCTGGGTTTAGAGGTAGTCAAAAACCACCTGTATTGGATACTGCAAATCGAAGATTAGTGGAAACTATATCGACATTTGCTAATTTGAGAGTTATGATACCTGATCATAATTCAGGTCAAATGATGGAATGTGATGGTACACAGTTATGGAGTGATATGATTGATGTTTGGACCAAAAACTTGATATCTAAAACATCATTATACGCTCCAAAAGGTGTTTTCTCTTTATTCGATTTATTAGATGGTATAGTTGATCCACCATTTGAAACTACTGGATTCATCAACGGACTTGACATTCAACAACCCCAACAACAACCAATTTATTCATTACTGGATATACCTCATTTAATTCATGTTATCAGAATGATCTTGACTGAAGGTGAACATGCTTTGACGCTTGTCAAAACTATTGCGTTCGTCTTCACTCATTGGGAAGTCTTAACTGCTAGACCTGAAGATAGAGAAGAACTTTGTCTTGGTTTATTGCTACAAAAGGATTTATTCGAAAGATTGTTGCTGTTCTGGTCACAATCTGTCAGATCATATATCCTAAGACTTGTTGTGAGTGTCTCACAGCTAATTTTTTCATCGAATCGGGTAGTCATAGCTGACATCATATTTCTAGGTATTCCGTCTTGGTCATATACATACAAAGAAAGAGGATGGTACTGGTCATCTAGTCGAAATTGAGTCTGTCAAATTGCTTGAAACTCGGTTAGACAGAATCAGGCGCAGACACGAGGAGTTAGAACCCAAAGTCGTCGACATGCCTGAAGAAACCAATGACCTGGCTGTTCCACTTACACCTGTATCTGAAACTGGATTTGGAGGCATTACTCGAAGTAGATCTACTATCACAATGGTCGCCGAATCGCCCAAATATATGCCTCCTGTCAACAAAGCTGAAAAGTTATTAGGCTTAGGTCTTGGTATGGAAGGCTCAAACGGTCAAGCAGAAAGTAAAGGCGAATCTGATAATGAGGCTGGATCATCAGGTAAACTTGGTAAAGCGACCAAGAACTGGTTCAAGAAGTCGTTTGGCAACAAGAAGAAGAGAAAAGATTCGTCTTCTTCACCATCATCAGCTTCGAATTCACCTATAATGGATGAGAACGACTCTCCTAATACTCCATCTCCTTCAGGATCACCAAATATCGCTACAAATGGTCAATTCAAAGCTTCACCTAAGATTCCTGAAATCTATACATCTTCGCCTATCTCTTCAAATGAACAACATTCAAGTACGAGCGAGATATCCCCTACTGAAACAAGTTCGATAAACCGAAAAGGTAAACCTCCTACGATTATCACTACATCGCCATCTATGCCACCAGCATCGTCTTTGAATACATCTGATCCTCCTAAATCACCAAATACATTCTCATTCGAATTTGAATTGCCTACACAATCACCTAGATCCGATGCATTCGATCCTTCACCGGTACAGCCATTATCACCTTCCAAACCATTAGACAATAAATCAATACGTAGAACAAGTCAACCGCCAAGTCCTGGTCAACCTGCTTCGCCACATATGTCAAGATCATTTAGTAAACGTTCTAGTCTTTTGCCACCTAAAACTGCGTCTGCTTTGGAAGGTTTATTGGTGGACGAAAATGATAAAGAAAGATTAAGATCAATTGAAAGTCCTCTCAAAAATAAATTCCCCTCAAATAATGTGTTGAAACAAAAGGAAGATAAAGGTTATGATAAGAAATTACATGCTTATGCCATTAGGATGCTAGCTGAATTGGAAGATGCTCAAAAAGAGGTTAGTCATTCATTCACATCCCGTTTAATTTCGAGTGAAAATATATTCTGATTTGTCTGTTTCGTTTTCTTTATGATCAATAGTATGATGAATGGTGGTCTGAAGGTGGTGTTGGCAAAATGGATGGTGCTCCACCTAGATTGACTGTTGCTTGGCCATTCCATGATGGAGAGGATTAGGATTAACTTTAAGATGTATAGTTTGTCATTCTCTGAAAGTGATTCTTCTGGCAAATAGCCAAAAATCAAACTATGATCCTGTCGTAAATAGGAAGGAAAGTAATGCGTTCAATGCCTTCTATATATTGATATACGGATCTATATAGCACAAGTACAAATAATTTATCTGGATAATTACATCTTATTGTTGATATATACATAAATATATAGTATGAACTCGTTGAATGAGCAATGGGTAGATCTTATTCAATGGTATTAATTGTGCCGGGTATTTTTTATCTATTTTTCATATGGTTGTTTTCGATTGTGAGAAAACTGCAGAGAATCGATATCATGCTAATTCGCCTTGATTCAGACCAAAAACTGATCAAACTTCTTCAAAATCGTCCTCGTCCTCTTCGTCATCTTTCTTATCAATATCCATGGTATCAGTAGACGCCTGTTGTTGATGTTGAGGGATTGTTGATTCTGTCGTTGTAGGTATGCCCGGCGACACAACATTCTGTCCCGTCTGCAAGGTGTCACCTTGAGTATCTATTTGAGGATGCTCTGCAGTTACTGCTATACTGGCGGTTGTTTGCGGCTGAATCTGAGGCTGAGAAGGTGATTGCGTTACAGCAGGATTGACCTCTTGTACTTCATTTGTATTTTCTTTAGTGGTCTGTATTTGTTGAGTTTCGCTATTTGGGTTTGTTACAGTATGTGACGTTTCCTCTTGCGCAATGAGTTGGTTTTCATTTGTTCTATCATCCGCTATATTTGATTTGCTGTCCTTTACTGCTTTATCAACCTCATTTTCATCTTTAGATAAACCCAATAAACCTTTTAACTCATTTCCAACTTCCAATCTTCTTTTTACAATATCATTCCTGATTAAATCCATCTCTTTATCCCTTTTTTCAACTATATTTTGTTCATCACCTAATACCAATAATAATTTTAATTCATGTGATAAATCTCTTATATTTTGTGATGATCTAATTAATGATGATATTCTTAATGGTAAATGTAATGGTAATGTTGATGATATTAACGGTGAAGGTGATGTACCGATCTAAATTTAACAACGACAATAACAGAAAATAGAACAAGGCATTATATGTAGTTAGAACATGTTATGATAAATAAGAAATTTGTCCATATTGACAATATTTTATAATGTTACGAAATGTAGGTAACTTACATCAGCTAATTCAATCAAATCTTTTAATCCATCTAAAACACCTTTAATTTCTTTATCAATTCTTTCATTCCATCTTTCATGTTCTTTATCCAATAATCTTTGTGATCTCTCTTCAGCATTCAAATTTTCATTCTGGTCGTCTTCTGGAAATCTACTTGAATTACCCTGTCCGAAATTACGTCGTTTACTTCCTAATGTTGCTGAGGGAAGTGAAGTTGGAAGTAATGAATCGGTCTTGAATGGTTGAGATGACATCTTTTGTGAACTCTTTGATTTTTTAGATGCTTTTTGCTTAATAAGTTGCAGGTAGGTTCAGATGATACGATGATATCGCTGAAAGTTTACAACATGTAGCTGAGAGAGCTGTAGTCGTATAACAAGAAGAAGGAAGCAATAGCAAAATGCACGCACCATAACACGAAACTGGCCTTATCATGTTGACGCGAAATTACCCAAGTGGAGGAAGTCCAAGAAGGAATTTCTGACTTTGATTGTTTCTTCCTTTTCTTCTCCTTCTTTCTTTACTGCTATTCATGATCGATAATAACACTGCTCAATCATAAATTTAAATCGCTTGCAAGTACAAAGCTTGCAGGTATGTTGTTAAAGAGGCTCTCCGAATCCTTGCCTGCTGAGTTAGCTATACTTATACCTGAGCTAGGTGAGTTTATCACTCGATTACCGTTAATGACCACAACTCGCTTTTCGCTTTGTGACTTGACACAGGAACGAGCGATACACGAGATTCCAACAACTGCTTTTCACAGTATCAATAAGTAGACTGAAGCTAACCTCTGCCAATCACAGATGCAGCAGGAATCAAAACGACAGAATCACTCATATTTTCTTCTACATCAACTATACTAAACCTCGTTCCTATATTATCAAATATACAACTTGATTACCTAATCTCCGAATGTCTAAGGTTGACGGTCAATCCGGGAATCAGAGCTGATCTAATCAATGTCGACTGTGACGAAGAAGAAGAGGAAACAGGTATATGGAAAGGTACTGGAATAAAAGGTGTTGATGGATTATTTGAAGGATGGGACGGAATTGGTTTGATTGAAATTGCTAGTCCTAAGAAAGTTGGGAAATCTGTGAGTCATCATCGACATACCTGCTGACTAACAATATCAGCCACCGGGATCGTGAAAAGACTTATCAACAGCTAACGGGCAACTTGATCCTATAGCTTCTCGCATTGCATGCTGCGTTACGAATATTATGCTCAGATGAAGAAGTGATATGCAGATGGATAGATACGGAAGGTTCTTTCTCACCTGAAAGGGCAAAGCTGATTCTTGAAGCTTTTGGTATCGAAGTGGGTCGATTTGGAGCTGCAAACTTGTAACTTGTGCAGCTCGACTATCTCAAAGATCACGAGCCAACTGAATTATGCACATTACACAATAGGAACCCAATCCAATCCTCAATAGATTAGTAGTCATAAATGCCTTTAAATTGGAAGACATGTTTGATGCTATCGCGCAACTAAAGGATGTGGGTTCTTTTGCTCTTAAAGGTTATCTGATATCGATTCTCACACTAAATTAGCTGATTTGTATATGTAGTCCATAGCCGACCAAAATCAATTGGAAACAAAGGTTTTAGTGGTGGACACCATATTTACCCATTTCAAGGATCTGTTATCTGCTACTTCTGCTCAAGGTAAGCTATCTCTTGGTAGCGGGTATCCAACAGCTTACATATTTGTTCTCACATCAGGTCACGCCGAGCTAATCGGCCTAATGGAGGAGGTAGCTGAACTCACTTACACGCAAGGACTGGTATCGATAGTATGTCTATTCTCATCCTCGATCCTTCGTTAAAGATACGTGCATGCTTACATGCTGTTTAGATAATCAATTCAGCAGTTTCTGCACACCCAACCAATTCCCAGTCATCTTTCAACAAAATTGATATTAAACCTGCACTTGGTGCATCATTCACGTTCACCACCGATATAACTTTACTCATACAGGAGACTGGAAAAGTCTTTGGACTTATTGATGCTGAAGAGAAGGAAAGGATACGTAGTGCACCTGGTCTAAGAGGTTTGGTAGAGGTTATCCGAAGTCGAATCTCAGTAAGCTTTTCTACAATGCGTGGTCATTGACGATAGCTGACAATTCAATATAGACTATCGGCACTTGGGCTGTATATGAAACCGTAAGTTATATCATTTTTGCCCACTTTCCATTGACTAATTTGCCCGATTTGGCTATAGGATGGAATCAAGCTATTCGACGTTTTACCACCTCATGAAGTTGATGAGCGAAGTACACGTATATCAGCTGGATTACCTACTGGTCCATACAGACCTACACATGGAGGCTTGGCCCAAACACTTATTCCTTGAATTACAATGGGGAAAAACCTGCTATACGATTCGGATGATATATCAATCATCAGAATAGATCTTACAAAATTCCGCTGCCAGCTTCGCTTTGAATCAACTTGGTAATGATCGGATAACCGGCTGGCCAGTGACCGAAGACACCTTCTATCAGTTGACTGTAATCTTAGCTTGTGGGGTCCCCATGAATTGGCGCGGGAAGAGATCAACCGGCATTCTTCAGATTACAAGGATGAATAGGTGATTGTCGTGAATACAGAATAGCTATAGAAGCTATCACAAATTTATGTTGTATGCATTTGCATATATTGGACTTCTGATGCAATTTGATGATTCTCAGCTACCAAATCGTCTCTTTTATCGTGTGTTGCATGTGAAATCGTGCGATCAATATTGTCATAGTTAAGGCAAAACGTTGAAAAAAACGTTATCTATGGCGATTAGAAGAGTGATTACGCTAAGAAAGTTAAATAAACCCTGAATTAGAACTGGAACTTGACATTCAGATTACATATAATTTCCATGTTTTACTTACATTTATCTGTGCACATATTAAAGAGGAGAGTAGAGTTTCAATTGCGACTACTTTTTTACACACTTGACATTTGCGCACCTGTGATGACTCACCTCCTACCGCTCACTCACTAACAACCGGTTTTACAATACCTTTGTTTCTTCTTCTACCTCCTTTCTTCATCATTGTCCATTATTAGATGTAGTTAATCTTTATCCTCTATCGAGTAGATAGATAGTGCGGATCATCTACATCAGCAAGCTGAATTGCCAAATTACAGTCGCGCTTGATACCGCTTACACAGCTCTGCGATACGATTCACATAGGTCAAGGTAATTAGGTGAGACTTTCCGCTTTCATCCTGATCACTCTTTTGTCCCACTGCCTGTCATTCTCAGATATCAAACCACCTTCCCTTGATCCTTTCATCTCGTACTTCGTTCTCTCTTCTTTAATTTATCTCTCTATCGAAGACAGCTCATGTACTCTACAACAATAACTGATAATCTTAATCGGGTAAATATACAATACTACACCAGAACTCAGCGATAACCCGCTACTCGCATACTACCATATTCAATACATTTGCCGCTCGCTTTACTGTCCTACTCTTGCAGGTATGTGTTTTTATGTTCAACGTCTGTCGACCCCCCTATAACTCATCGTATAACTCATGTCTTATCACTTATGCTCTCGTTGCTCATGCTCGGGATGTGTGCTGATAGCTAATTATCCTAAATCATTTAAGAGACATCGCTGGACCGGATAAGGCCGAGGAAGGTGATTAGTCGTTCCATAAACGCTAAGTTAGGTCCTGTAAGATAACCCGGTGAGTATTGTTACTCTTACTTATCACCTCGCTCTCGACTTCTTATCCTCAACGCCATAGCATCTTCATCTCCCGGCCTCTGTCTATCCTAATCCTCCAATGTGAATTTATACACTATACATCAGCTGGTTTCGGGTTCCGCTAATCGCTTGTATCCCGTCTAGCTTCACCATGACTCAGTATAAACCTCTTGCAACGCCATCAACACCGTCTCAGCAATCATCATCCACCCTCTCGCCGCCATTATCCCCTTCGTCGTCCCATCCAGCACCATCAGATGACGATTTCCCTTCTGACTTGTCTGATTCCTGGTTGGCGATAGAGGAATTAGAGGAACGGTCATCTGTTGGACCCTCGGTTTTAGGAGACGTTTTCAGCGATACCAGTAGCGACGATCACGGAGTTGACCACGAAACCCAATCTCAGTGGTCAGCGTCATCAGATGGCGGAAGGGATGCTGATATCGAAGACGGAGGGGCAGTCATTTTGGAACCCCAATCGAATGAAGTCAATTCCCCGTCATTAGACGGTTACACAGATGCTGAAGCTTCCACATCGAAACTCGACTCGTCCATCGATACTCTACATACATCATCCGATCAAATTAGGTTGATTTTTCCTGATGGTGCATCCTTCACGACCTCATCGTCCGGCACCCTTAGCGCTGGATTTACTCCAAGTGCATCTATTAGTGGTTTAACACCGATGACTCACCCTGATCAAGCTCCTCGTCCTAGAGCAGTAACGACTGTAGAACCTGCCATTTCTACAGAGGTCGCCTTAGGTAAGATGTCACCTAGAAGAAGCTCAAGCCCAGTCAGAAGAGGCATCGAAGATTCTTGGTTGAAATCAAGTAAATTATGGACACCACTTAAGCAGGAAAGCGTCAAATCATTACCAAACGCAAGCGAATACCAGCTGCTCAGAAGCACTGATGACCTGGAACGAGTAGAGCAAGAAGTCATAGGAGACCAGAACTTGTTTGGGGGGTTGAGGATGCCTATTGTGGACATTCAAGCCGAAAAGTCTGACAAGAGCACTACTGTCGACAAAGCACAAGATTTTCGAGAACTCCACAATGTCTTAGAAGAGAAGAGATTTCGGGTAGGCGATGAGGCTCGTGATAGCCTCAAAGATAGAGCGCTTGAGGGGCTCGGAGATCACAGCGTCCTCGCTTCGAGCAATGTTAATGCGATGAAGACCGCTGCGAAGAAGTGGTGAGTTGTCAACCGGTCATCTTCTGAAGAAATACTAATAGTATGTCTAGGTTTACGAGAGTTTCGTACTTCGCTCTTGCTTCTTTCCTGTCGGTGACACTTCTCCGGACATTCGGCTCAAATCTGTTCGTCCCATTTGTAGCGGAACCAACGATCAAAACTCAGCCTACCGAAAGCATCCTTTCAGCGGAAGTCACCAGATCGTCATCCATCTGGGATCGCGTACCTTTCGTTTCTCCATTCGCTTTATCTTCGCTGAATTCACCCAACGAGCCAACTCATACTGCCGTTCAGCCGGATGCTCGCCTTATCGATCAAGCATTTTCAACATTATCATCCATACATCAAAGGCTTTCTTCGGCTGCAACGGATTCTCCCTCTTCCCTCAACGTGCAGAAAGAAGGATCGACCTCAGAAAAAAAGCAAAAAGACGTCACCTCACGCTCCTCCACTTCGTGCTGTTCCATATCTGTCAGAAATAACAATGTCGCTTTGACTATACCTCCATTGACTCGACAGCCTGACGGCAAAGCATCTATCGCCAGAAGGTTGTCACGAAAGCTACTTCGAGTGAACAAGACGGATCATAGCGAATCCAACGCAACTGCTCCCGCACAATCACCTAACCCAAGCTGTACATGCAGCCTATCAACCACCGCCCAAAATGTCGTCTATGACAGATTAGCAACAATTTTTGGTCCAGCTTCAATCTATGGTCTTGCCACTACTCATCACCTGGGTCACATCCTCCAACCAATATTGGCGAATCTAGAAGCGGAGCTTCGCCTACTGTACAGTCTTACAAGTCAGATCATTAGACAAGGCATTACTGTATCCAATGCTACCATCCACCAAGCTGCCAAAGGAGCTGTTATCGCCATGACTTCAGTGGACAACACTGTGCATCGCATTAATGATATCGCGCATAACTTTTTCACTTCTCATACCCCTTTCACCCGAAATCAGCCTCTCGCAAGTGCTTCCGATATGCTTGACTCAGTGTCCGATTATATCGAAACACATTTTGACGCTCTCGCTGACAGCTTGGAAGAACAAGCCGAAAACATGCAAGAGAAAAGTTGGGATCACATATATAAAGCTCGAAGAGGTTTAGATCGATTGATCAGAGACTACAAGAAGATGCGAGGTGTAGAAGATGAAATTCAGGTTCACTTTACAGATATCGAAAAAGATGGACCACTGCCTTTCTCTCATATGAAACGCAAGAGATCCGGCAATGAAGGATCTCAAGAAGGAGGACTCCGACCTACACGTAGAGGGGAGGCTAGAAAAGAAAGAAGAAAAGAAAGAAAGGTGATGGAAAAAGCATTAAGAGGAAATAAAGTGAAAATTGTACCACCACCTCCACCTATTCCACCCATGGAGAAATCTTCTAAAGGTAAAACGCTTTTGGATATGGTACATCATGTAAGTATTGTTGGTCTATCTTTTGTTATTGCCTGCGAATTAAATGCTAATCACAATTATAAAAAGGGCGCAATGGCGCTTGTATTGTGATTCGGATTGAATGTTCTATTATCGTCTCTTTTGATATCATTTCCTTACGCTTTTTACCTGCAACACTCATTTCCCCTGTTCCCCTCAATTCAGACGATCTCTTCAATCGAGGGTGATCGCCCCATTAGTCATATCCAAGTTCCTATATCCTCATCCTCTCAATCCACCATATTTCGTTGTATATATATTTCTACGTTATCTTCTTTTACAGGTTGTACATAAATTTTACTATAACTCGCCATATTATGTTGCTACTTTACTCTTCATTTGTACTATTTCTCCGTTTTGAGATCGCGCTTTCTCGTTGTAAACTTCTTATACTTTACCCACTTATATGTTTATACTTAGTTTCACACCGATGTCTGTTTGTTAAGAAAGAGATATATATGAATTTATGATCCAATGTAGCTTGCAAATTTAGCACTTGTAAAGCCATGCAGTCCCGTATTCTATATTTGAATGTATTACAAACGGGCCGGAGACGGTGAGTAACGTCAAAAGGTTATAGTAATTGATTAAATTTGTAGATATGTGCCTTGGCAGATGATGATTTACGGATGAGGCCGAGAAGGAGAATTGATTATCAATCGATTGTGGAGGACTTGTTGATGACGTGAGATTATATTGCAGGCGATTCGATTCCAACGTTGTCTATAGCTGTATTGTAAACGTGGAGTCCATCTGCGTTGAAACTTTGGACTGGAAACGCGCTTGTTCAGCATCTCGACGGTAACGTTCTCAACGATTGATAAACAAGCAAACATCCACTTAAGACCTTTGTAGAGAATCAAGCGGTTTCTGCCTCTTCCTCTTTGAATCTCCCTTTCCACGATTTATTGGTTGATCGTTCCTTTCGATTCAATACATCTGACTCTTATTTCTCTTCAACCTCTATAAATCTTATTTGATATCTTATAAAATTTGAATTCACATTTCTAGCACTTTTTATTGAAAAATATCAATTAAATTAGCACCATTACCATTTCATGTATTATCAGCATTTTCACCTTTACCAGGAACAGGTTCACAAGCTGCATTAATTATATATCCATCAACATCAGATCCAAGATGGTTAAATGATAATTTTTTATTAAAAATTTCAGCAGATTTTAATTATACTGCTACTGTACATTTAGCTCCTTCACCCATATCAAAAACATTAGATGAAGATAAAGTTGCTATAATTGATGAAAATCCTTTACAAGCTAAAGCTCACCATGAAAATAATGAAAAAGAAGAAGGATCTTGGGAGATTAGATGGTTTACACCTAAATCTGTAAGTTTTTATACTTTTTTCGAAGATGTGGTCATCATCACATAGGGATACCTATACCTATATGGAGATTGCTGACTATAAGTTATAAACCTTATATAAATACGCCAAAACAGGAACTAGCTTTATGTGGTCATGGAACAATATCAACATCATATATATTATTTAAAAAATATCCAAATTTAGAAGTAATAAATTATATTAATCCAATTGCAGGTAAATTTTCATCAAAACGTATATCAAATAATAATAAACAAATTGAAATTAGTTTACCTGGTTTAACAGAAGATATTATAAATCAATTAGGTCAAGATCAAATACATAAAGATCAAGATAAACTCAAAATTGCTTTTGGATTAAATAAGGATGATGAAGATTCTATTTTGAACGTATCTGAATTACCTTATGGTAATAAAAAAACATTGATAATTCTCTTCAGAAGTGATATAGATTTGAGAAGTTTGAATGTTGATATCAAAGCTTTGGTAAGTTTTCAGACCATTTATCATCCAGATACGTTTCTGCATCCCCCTCGTAGATTCCTCATGACTATGTGCACCTTTTTCATACTATCTCTTTTGCTGAATAGTAATTGATATCCTATTCGTTACTCTGTAGGGCGAGATTGCAGATGGTCAAATCATCATCAGTCAGATATCCACCGAATCAAAGGAAACTCTTATTATAAGATCAAGGATGTTTGGTCCTGGAATTGGTATACAAGAAGATACTATCGTAAGTTATCGCTCTCCTAATCATCCATATCATCCATATGATCGTTTATAAAATCCCTCAATAATATCCGTTAAAACACACAAAAGACCGAGCTGACTTATTCCGCTTACAGACTGGATCAGCTCATGCATATCTAACAACTTATTACCTACAATCAAAAGCAAGACGATTTATACCTGAACATCTACAACAGAAAGATCCTAGAGAAATTACAATAGAAGCTACGCAATTAAGTGAAAGAGGCGGAGGAATGAATTGTATTTTAGGTGATAATAATACAGTTAGATTGATAGGTAAAGTACGAGAATTTGGAAAAGGACAATTGGTCGATGATGATGATGATTCATGATTAGCCAGACAATATTCCCATATTTTTATAGCATGCAGAACCCAAAAGGTATAAGACAAAGGAATTTATTCCATTTATCTTGTATGCGGTTGTACCTATGCGGACAAGGTACAAAGGTGCACAGTCTCTCTCTACATTCTCGGTTAATCACGCGTCACAGTAAGATTAAAATCAAGGGAGAAAATTACAATTACAAGATTACTACGAGTACCAAAACCAAAGGACGCGTTCAGCCCATACCAATACTGCAACTGCTTTTTTGCTTTGTCTTCTTGGCGGCCATCTACTACATAGCATTCACCTACAACAATAAACTATAGATAGGAAAGGTATATACCTCTGATTTCTTCACTAGAGCACGTTCATACACTGCAAACAACAATTTATCAAAAAGCAAAACGAAGCAAAAAGAGTAAATCCTCACACGGACAAAAATGCCTCGACATCCAATAGCATTTTCATTACCTTATCCATTACCTACCTTACCTACCAAAGCTAGACCTGAACCTTCACCTTTACAACAAAGCATATCAAACGTTCTAAGTTCAACAGATTATGATCTAGTTTCATTACCATTAACAAATGAATTATGGCAAGATAGATGGGAAAAATTATGTTTGAGGTCTCCTCCCGAAGAGGATGAAAATGGAGAAAATCAAGAAAATGTAAATGAAGAAAGAGAAAGGATTGATTTAGAAGCTGATGTGTGGAGAAGAGATGGTGGTTTAAAGAGGAACGAAGTTAATGTAACTAGATTAGAAGAATCTCAAGCTGTTATAACAACTGCTGCTGAATGGTTGGAATTGGATAGTCCAGATGAAGGTATAAGATTTGATTCTGAACTTGTAAGTTTTGATTGATAATTGTAATATAACTTTTCTTCAAAGTATATCCTGTAAATGGGATTTCATTTGGTTTATATATATATATATATATACATATATTCTAATTTCTAATTTCTATGTATATTTACAGGCTCTACGATCAGAAATGGCACAAGCTTTATATCTATCTTTACCAGTATTAATTATACCTGCACCTTCATTAGCAAATAGAGATTATTTACCTTCTTATGCTAGAGCGATTTCAAACTTACTACAAATGGGTGGATCATCAGCTTTCACACAAATTTCAATTAGAATACCAATTTCAGATCCTGTTGAATTAATCACTCAAGGTCCAGCTCAAACTTTACCTTCTTTACATTCAATTCTACCTCAACAACAACAACAACAACAACAACAACAGAGAGATTCAACGACGAATAAACATAAAAGAATGAGTAGTTTATCAACTAGACCTACATCAATGCATCAAAATCAATTACAACAATTGATTAATCAATCAAATAGTACATCTAATGGTAGCACAATGAATCATCAAAATTTAAGAATAGCTTCTTCAAGTGCTAATTCAACAATGTCTTCCAAAAGTATAGCTTCAATTACAGGTGATCCTTCATCAACTTGGGAAATGTGGGATTGCATTAGAACTTTATGTAATTATCATCCTAGATTATCAGTTAGTAAGTGCCCAAAAGCTTTCTCACTTCTTATTCATAGATGCAACGACTGATTTGTATATCTTTGTTATAGCTCTCGACTTGACCAATCCTTTACCACCCAGTGTAGGAGCTTTGGCTAGATGGACAGCTGAACCTGTGAAATATATTTGGTTACCAGCTGGATCATTCATACCTAATGCTAAAGGTTATCCAGTATTAAGTAAAGCTTGTCAAGCATTCTTGAGGGGTATGGGCAAGGTGAGTTTTGCTTTGGTCTCAAATCGTTGAAATAGTGGTCGCCAGCTGAAACTGATGTGTTTAAATAGCAAAACCCAACATACGTATTACACGGAACAACGATACAAAAGCATACAGCAGGTGGACCTAACGCATACCTACAATACGTTAGACATATAACTTCTCAACCTTCGTCTTCAAACGGATTACCACACTCAGCAGATGAATTCACATCAGGTTATGCAGATTATTTACAAGCTCCTCTACAACCTTTAATGGATGATTTGGGTAGTGCAACTTATGATATTTTCGAAAGAGATCCGGTCAAATATAGACAATATGAAGAAGCAATAACGTTAGCTTTGGCTGATTTACCGGCTGACCAAAAACAGTGAGTAGACTAGACATTTTCGGTTCAACAAGAAAACCTTTTAAAACAATGTATGAATGCTGATATTGCACGATAGCGTTGTAACAGTAGTTGGAGCAGGTAGAGGTCCATTAGTAGCATGTACATTAAGAGCTTTGACAAGATCAAATAGAAAAGCAAATGTATATGCAGTAGAAAAGAATGCAAATGCATTCATCACATTACAAGAAAGAAAAGCTATAGAATGGGGTGATCAAGTCGAAATCTTTTTTGGTGATATGAGAAATGTGGACGTACCTGAAAAATGTGATATAATGGTCTCTGAGTTATTAGGTTCTTTTGGTGATAATGAATTAAGTCCGGAATGTTTAGATGGTGCTATGAGGTTCTTGAAGCGTGAGTAAACCAGAAGCATCGCTGTTTTTTTGCGTTGTTGCTTCTTGAGGAAGGCAGTCAGATAAGTAGCCTGAAAATGACTAATCCTTCTTGCATTGACAGCAACTGGTATATCCATTCCAACATCCTACACCGCCCATGTAGCACCCATATCATCCTCCAAACTTTTCCATGATGTACATCAACCTTCTCGTCCGGCAGGAGCGACCGAGACTCCTTATGTCGTTATGATGTCCCAAGTAAATTTGATATCCGGTGACGGTGGTGGTACATCTGGGAGATGCGGTGAGAAGGTTCAGCAGTGTTGGCAATTTGAACACCCACGAAGAGATCTGATACTGGACGCTAGTGGTGAGTCGGCAGTGAAGATATACATTAGCTCGCCAAGTGAAGCTGACCTTTATTGATCATCCCAGGTGCACCTTTGACGAATACACATAACACCCGATCATCACGACATGTATTCCATATACCACACGCAGCTACATTACACGGTTTAGCAGGATATTTCGAAGCGCACCTTTATTCAAATGTGGGATTATCTATACATCCAGATAATGCACATCGAGTATCACCTGAAATGTTTTCGTGGTTCCCACTATATTTCCCCTTGAAAGAATCATTATATCTACCTTCAGGATGTGAATTAGAAGTTAATCTATGGAGATTATGTGATTCAAGAGGTAAAAAGATATGGTATGAATGGGCTGTAGAATCATATTTATCTGTTACACAAAACAATTCAACTCAATCCACGTCAAACATAAATGGAAATTTAACACCAAATGGCTCAAGACATGTTTCTTTATCCGGAGGAGGTCAACCAAGTCCATTAATGGATGCTCCTTTCTCACCTGGTTTCAATCCAAACTCCAATAATCAACCTAATCAATCGATAAATACAGAGATCAATAGAATAAAAATTGGTCAAACTAGTTTACATAATCCTGGAGGTCAACATTCATGGGTTGGATTATAGATGATGATACTCAAAGGATTCAGTATATAGATCAAAATAAACAACATATGTGGATGAGAAATAGTATATTCGATATATAATCAGTATTATAGAATTTCATTGATAGCTTCCTAAAGCAGTGTCAAATGTACAACATATATAGGGTGTAAGGGGCATATGTAAGATTACAAATCCAGACAATACTTTTGGTTGCAATCGTACAGTAATACAAGCAAGCAGTACTGATAAATGCTCGGTTGCTTCATTATGTTGTTGAGAGCCAAGTGTTCGGTAGAGTGAGAAATAGGCTTTGGTTAAATATTATGTAATATCCTATCATCGAAGGAATGTCTTGGCAACCTCGGGCTAAACTATGTACACTGCTATATTTGGGATTTGGGTGGACTATTAATGTTTATTCTTGGCAACTTCGGTCTTTTTTACGAACGTTGAGTGGAGGTTTGTAGTTGATCCTTTATTGGGAACAGTTATCAAGAGTAATCCTTATGGTATGATGTATAGAACACTGATCATGTAATACATCTTTGAAGATGATGAAGTAGAATACTTGGCCGAAGTGGATGAAGTTGACTGGAAAAGGTATATAAGCTATCTGAAAATGTAAAATACAAACTCAATCTCCTCATCATTCATCGATATCTTGAATCTCAAATTGATTTTTCAATACAGACAATTCATTCTTGATAATATCTAGAAAACGAATACCTGTTTTATATTCAAAACTTCAATCTTCTATCATAAACCCAATATCAATAATCCAATAATGTCAGGCGGTCCTTATCCTTGGTCAATGTATCGTGGTTTATGGAGTATACTTCCAGCTGAGCCAACAGGTCCCTACTTGAAAGGTAAAATTGTGGTTATTACAGGTACGACATCAGGTAAGTTAGCGATCTATGATTTAATTATTTATTTGACGAAGCGACACCGATTTTCACATCATATCACGCTATTCTGCTGTTTGAGTTGCTTGTTCATACTGACTTGAACTTGATTTTATATAGGTGTCGGTCTTGAAACAACTAAACTTTTGGCCAAAGCTCAACCTGAACAATTGATATTAGCTGTTAGATCGATTGAATCAGGTGAAAAATTATTAAGACAGTGTCAGAAATTAAATCCAGGATTAAATGGAAAAGTCTTATTCCTAGATTTATGTGATTTACAATCAATCAAAGACTTATCAAAAGATTTGAGAGTTGAATTTGGTCGAGTCGACTTATTGATCAATAATGCTGGGTAAGTGGTTCTAGTATATCTTTGTATCGTATCGTACCGTATCGTATTGTATCATTTCACAAGGAAATGCTAACTTGTTTAACTTTATTATCACTTGATATCGACTGCAGTATCAACCCAAATTTCGATCCTGCTCCTATGAAAACTACAAAAGATGGATATGAAAGAGTGTAAGTCCTCATGTCTCTCAGCACATTTACTATACTTGCTGTATCAACTGAAGAAGGAGTATATGACTAATAGATACAAATGTAGATTCCAAACAAACGTTTTAGCACCATTCTTAACTACAATCCTCCTATTACCTTTACTTAGAAATTCCTCTGATCCTAAAGTTCTCTATTCTGGATCAGATACACATCATGTAGCTCCTCATGATATGATTGAAAAATCAATCAAGAACCATGAAAATATAATTAGAAATTATAATGATGAGAATAAATATCATAATCCTTCTAGATATTTTGAATCCAAGGTGAGTGCTCAGAGTTTAAAGTTTGGCGAAATCGTCTTCACACCTTCCCGTAGTATGATTGATGGAATATCAAAATACACCCTGCTCAGGCTCTTCATCGTAGACGATAAAAAGATAAGATGAAAAGCTAACCTGAAACCGCTACTTATAATTTAACGATTCTAGTTACTACTTCAAATGTTAACTAGAATGTCAATCAAACATTTTCCAAAAGAAATTTCAACTATAAATGTTAATCCTGGATTAGCAATGACGAATTTAGGTAGAGATTTTCATTTTGGATTTTCTTTTAAAACTGTATATGAAGTTGTTTGGTTCTTATTAAATGCTAGATCACCAAAAAGAGCTGCAAGAAATTTGACTTCTGCCGTTGTCTGGAATGGTGGTTCTCAAGACGTGAGTGTATTTTTAGTATCTTTCTTTGTTAATGCCTGATTTTTTTTAACCAAGAGAATCAGTTTTGCTAATTTAATTTTTATGTATATATTTAGTATTGGTCAGAATGTAAACCAGCTTTTTCAGAAAATACTTATTTGTATTCTGGGAATGGTATTTTGGCAACTGAACAATTTTACCAAGAAATGCGTCAAGAGGTTGAGAAATTAAGTCCAGGTTGTACTTCCGAAATTTAGATTTCATCAGTCTGCTAGGTGAATAAGTTGGTGGTTGGTAAGTTGGTAGATGGATAGGTAGCTAGCTAGATAAATAGGTAAATAGATAAATAAGGACAGATTGGGATTCTGCATATCATCTTGACTTTTCAAGAAGAGAAATTATCCAAACAGGATCATGCGCGCTGGTTTGTGAGACTGAATTTGAAATGGTTGATATTGATAAATCCTATTATGTGCATAAAATTCGTTCATCTTCAATTGATGCATGAAGCTAGGTGATGTAAAAATTTATATACAACGTATCGTTCTTATCTTGTCCGTACGCCAACCCCTTTTCATAACGTTTTCTTTGCACCTTTGTCTATCGTCTCCACAGCTAAACTACATTGTTAATCTATTTGTAGTATTTAGTTGGCACAAAGGGCATAAGGGTGATTGTGGCATCTCTCAACTTCTTTCTGACTTCTACTTTAACTTGTGTACCTCTTTTATGTTGTCCGTTTTTAACGTAGCCCATTGCTATGTTTTGACCTAAAGTAGGTGATGGGATACCTGATGTGATAACACCTGTATTTGGTAGAGCAAACGGATAGCGTCAATTACCGTCGTCCTCTACTGCTTCCAAAAGTGGAGGAGTTGATACAACAGAAAGATATAGACTTGTTGTGAGAGAGATAAAGAAAGTGTTGGGTGGGAGAATCACAGAGATTAAAACTGCCAGACTTACCGATTTCATTCTCACCGCTTGCATCGAATACTTTGGATCCTTCTCTAGCAGGTGAACCGACAACTAAAAATCCTACTCTCCTTCTTGATGGTCCAGATGCTAATTCAGATAAGATTCTTGATTTACCAGGGAAAGCAGGTTGTGCATTTTCTGCTCTTCTGTCTTTACCTAAAATATCAGGGATGCAAGGAATTGGTTTATCAGTATAAGGGGTTTGTCTATCACCTATGAAAGAGGTTTCCCACTCAATGGTTTTCATCGTGTGGTTGTAAACTTACTGATAACCCAACTCAATGCTCCTTCAACAGGACTGATAGATTCGTCTAAATCGTGTCCATATAAACACATACCAGCTTCGAGTCTCAATGAATCTCTGGCGCCAAGACCAATAAGCTGAACATCTGGGTGACTTGCGACTTTGGTAGTTATTGCAACTGCACTGGCTGGAGGGATAGAGATCTATGAGTTCATTCGGCTTGATCAGCTCTTTAACCGACCTCGTTGAATATGTAGGGATAAATGGGGAAATTGTATAACTCACTTCAAAACCATCTTCACCAGTATAACCACCTCTTGCAACATGACATCTAACTACTTTATCATCTTGACCTATTAAATCAATATATGCTGAAGAGCCAAATTTGATTTGAGTTAAGTCTGTTGAATCTTTGATGAGTTCTTGTAAGATCAAAGAAGATTTTGGACCTTGTAAAGCGATTAAACCATAATTATCTAAAGTATCCCATTTAACTTGTTTATCTTTGTTGGCAGGATTTGAATTCCATTCTGATAATTTTGAAGAAATATGTTCTTTATCTTCTTTTGATCTACCTGCATTAGTTACAACATAGAAAAAATCATCTGAATGTTTTGTTATTATTGTATCATCAATTATACCACCTTGTTCATTTAATAAAACTGATAATGTTGAACTGAATGGTTTCAAGGAAGTTAAAGATGATGGACATAATGTAGATAAAAATTCTTGTGCACCTGTACCAATGAAATGATGTTGTAACATATGTGAAACGTCAAATAATCCCGCTGAAATTCGAACATGATTATGAGCAGTAGCTAGAAGGTTGAGCCATGAATTGATTTAGCAAATGATCGTCATTTTCGCTTCTTTGGGTTCAAGTGATACAGAACAAATGGTTTGTAAACTCACTTTGTCCGACAGAACCATAACTTAAAGGCATACACCATCCAGCGAATGGAACCATCTTAGCTTCATTTTGTACGTGGAAGTCGTAAAGAGGTGTTCTTTGTAGCTAGAGTAGGGAATATCATGAATCAGTCTAATAATCGACTTGATTACAGAAAGCTTGCGATATTTACCTCTTCGGAAACTCTTAAAGAGGTAGCGAAACCTCGAGTCAGGGAAGGAAAGAATTGTCTTGGGACTTGTGTAGGTTTAGCGATGCGACAACACCGAACCATAGGTTGTAAAGCGATCATAGTGAAGAAATGATGGTCTGTTGATAAGAAGTCAATGTATGCAATGGCTGAACAGAGAAAAGGAATGATGAAGAGGGTTTATGATTGAATCAAGACGGAAATTGCATCTCTCTGTGTCTGTATATATACATATACATATATTATCAGCGGATTTCCATTTTGCGGATAATAGCAAAGAATGATTTGATGTTATATCGATGAATTCTCACCATTCTTGGAAAACAATTTCATGCTTGATTTCCAACAAATTCAGGTACAAACATCAATCTCTTATCTAGATGCGCATAATTTACGTAACATGACCCTCGCCACGAGTTATTACCGGTTATGGATCCGGTGTATATATATATCGGTTGGCTTGGGCATTTTTACCAAGTTAGTTGTATCGATGATCGTATAATCAAAGAAGATTAAATTTATACCTTGCTTTCATCCTTTCATGGACATGGGACAAAGAGTAGTTTGTTATTCAATACACCATAGACTATATTTCCCCGGCAGAACTACAGAAATAGCACTGGATCGTAACAATTTCCCTCAAAAATTCCACAAGGGCGCAAGATCAACATGGATCAGCCGCCCTCATCGCCTCCACCGGATCGTACAGATCAAGATAGATGTAAATTGTTAGGGACGACAGGTCTGATAGTTCAGGCTTTGAGTAAGTTAGAGCTTGGGAATCGGAAGAGGAAATATCAGCTTATGAATTGCTATTATAGTGGGAGTATTTGTCATACTATCACTGGTAGCTAAACGACAATTGGAGAAACGTAAAAGACCTTGGAAAGTATGGATGTATGATGTATCGAAACAACTAGCAGGACAAGCTGTTGTACATGGGTTGAATATCTTAGTGAGTTACAGCTCGACTTCCGTATCGATAAGAGTTGATTTCTTATGGATTGGATACTACTCGATGTGTAACAGATATCGGATGTAGTAGCTTCTGTCGCGCATAATAATCCTTGTTCTTTGTACTTTCTTAATGTTCTAATAGATACTACGATAGGTAAGCTTCGTTGTTCTCCAGTTGAATTCAAGAAATAGCTTATTGATCATTCAAATGGCGGACACAACTGTTAGGTGTCGGCATTATATACTTTAGTCTGAAAGCGTTTACATGGTATTTCTCAACTTATATGCACATGGAAGGGTTTATAAGTGGACAATATGGTCATCCGCCAAATCCCGTCTTGTGAGTCGATTGGTGTACAAAAAGCTTAGTTGTGCTACGGAAAGGATTCGCTCATTTTAGCTCAATCTCCACTTATAGTTGGTGGAAACAATTAGCACCATATATAATGTCAATTATAGTAATGAAATTATTGGTTTTACTTCCATTAACTTTACCTGGTATATCAAAAGCTTTAATCAATTGGTCACATAGTTTATTAGATCATTTGGGATCCCAAAGTCAAGTTATATTTGTTATGGCTATTTTCCCTTTAGTCATGAATGTTTTACAATTCTGTTTAGTTGATCAAGTTATCAAAGCTGGTGGAAAAGATGATGAATATAACGATGAACACAATCATGCAGATGGTGGAGGTGAATATAGACGTATAAATGGAATAGATGATGGTCATTTTGATAATGGTGATTTAGAATCAGGCGAAAGACCATTGTCAAGACAAGTTTCAAATAATAGAAATAGTATTAGTAATCCTATACAAAGGAAACATAGTGCTTCTGGTTATAAATCTAAAAATCCCGTTATAATACCTTCTTCACCATTATTGTCTTCAAGAGATAATGCAAGAGATTATGGTTCAGCTACACCTTCACCAATTGGATCACCTGTTAATCAAACCAGATCATTATCTAACGATATTAATAATTCAAATAATTTATGGTCAAAATTGATTAATAAAGTATCAGAAGTATCAAGTTCAACAAAATCAACAAGTTCAACTATTTTCTTTGACGCTCAAACCGATTTAGAAAATGGTAATTCCAGTAATAGTAGTAATAATAATAGTTTATCAGATTCACATTCAGATGCAAGTACAATAAGTGCCAATGGTGAAAGCAAATTTGATCGATTATATGTAAGAGATGAAAGAAGTAGAGGAAGTAGATCAACTGCACCTTCACCTGAAACATTACCTTTTCACAGTCCTACTTTATCTTTACCTTCTTCTTCTTCTTTAGAAGGAGGTTTTCACACGCCTTTATCGTTAGAAGAAGGACAATCATTCAAACCTACTCTGTCAACTTCATCTTCATCATCAACTATGGAAATTCAAGGTAAATCAAGAAATCCACCAGAAGATTTAGAAAGAGAAGCTAGATTGACTCTAAGTCCACCTGAATCACCTAAAATCGATCATGCGAATTCAAATCATAGAAAACGTGTAGATTCTGTTAGTTTGAAACAAGTTAGTAGTAAACAAAATACGAATCGCCAGAGTATCAATTAGATATATGTATACCAAATTGATAAAAGGGAATCTTGTTTATCATACCTATACAGAATTTAGAATTAGGATGTTATTCATGTTGTAATGTATGATCAATTCACTGTATTTATTATTGTTCGGGATCGATGACCGATTTTGATGGTAACAAAGCCAAAACTCACTTCTAAAGGACTAATTGACGAAATATGATTTTCAATAATGTCGGCTTGAGGAATGATCGCTCAATCAGCTAAAATTGTGATTATCCTATATACATTAGTGAGAGTGAGCGCTGATATAGCTAATTATATAAAGAGTATTCAGATATATGATGAAACCCTCAGACTAATTATACCCAATTCTAAGAATCTTCACTTCTCTTCCATTTATCCCCCTTGCATAATACTTTCACTTTTCATCACCTTCCAATTCACATACATACAGGATAAACCCAAACAGGTACACTGAATCAACAATCCCTAATCATTCTATAGTTAGTTTTCCTTCCTACTGACCTTTTTTACCATTTTGCTGAAGACATTCAGCTGACGTTATATCCTAGCTCTATTACAAAATCCCTCAATATGAAACGTTCCAGTTCTCCTTCAACATCATCAGAGATCTCTTCTTCCTCTACATCAGAATACAAACAAGAGTGTTCTAAACCTTCATCGCCACCAGATAAGAAACCTAAAATCGAAAAGGAAACACCTTCACCCAAAAAAACAAAATCAACATCCACTTCAACCAATTCAATTCCAAAAACAAATGCTAATGGGGTTTGGGACGGAGATAAAAGATCATTATTTATTGATGAGGTACTTTCAATAGGTTACAAAAATGCTAATTTGGATGAAATCGCTTCAAAGGTGGGTATGGGTATTTCAAAGGTTTTATTCATTACGAGTATTTCAGGTAGGTAGCTAACCAGATGAATCTTTTGCATGGTAATAATTGTAATTAAAAGCTCGGTATGAATAAGCGTCAACTTGTTGATCAATTAGTACCTAATAGAAAAACCAATCTTCGTGGAAAGATTGCTGTGCTTGTCAAAGAATTTTAGATGGGGATGATGATACGTTGACAACATACAATTGCTCATACATTCCATATAGATATATATGTCCGATAAGTTTTCCTACTTTATCCTATTTTTATATGCATTATTGTTTATTCATCTAACGTGATAATATTTACGTCCTGAGATATTCACTTTCGTTCATCTAAATTAAATTAAATTCTTACCTAACCATTCTCTAAAAGTTTCACATTCAACTTCAGGATCTTCATCATACATATGATCACCACCTTCAATCCTATCTTCTGTGAAATTAGCGTTTTTTCCATTTGATATCAGACTTTTGAAAACTTTCAAAGTTTTATCCATTGGTTGTACTTTATCATCAATTGTACCATAATTGAAGTAAATTGGAATATGTTCGAGATTTTCATTTTTGGATTTTGATAATTCTATTCTGTTAGGAATAGATAATGATAATGGAGAAGGTCTAAATGCATCTAAACCATATCCAATTGATTTTTGATTTTGGAATAATAGATTTGGGAATAATCCATGTTGTAACATATATGGATATAATATTGATCTTGGTCCACCAGATACCGCTGAACATATAGGTGCAGATTTTGTATTTAAATGTGGTTTAGCATCTGAATGTGGAACGCTAGAAAAGATATATGTGTATACACGTAAAGATGAGCAATTGATATCGATTATACCAAGTATTAAGTATTGATGTGTACTCACCTAAATTTCATCCATGGTACAGGATCAGTTTCAGTCGACCAGAAAGAATCCGTTAAATCAGTTATAGGTTGGAATGGAGCTAAACATTTTATACCTTTTTTATCTGGTAAACCTCTATATCCACCAACTTCTTCATCAGTCAAAGATTTATCTACATCTAATCCAGTGATCAAAGCTAAATAACCACCTGCTGAACTACCTGATAAACAAATTCTTGAAGAATCAACCAAATCATAATCTACCTTTTTTTCTTTTTTCAATCTATCATTCAATTTTGTCTTAATATATGTGATGAAATGTGTAATATCATCCAAAATTTCTAATATTGGCGTTTGCGGTGATAATCTATAATTTGGTGATATGACTACACAATTCTCTCCGTCCTCACCAAGAGGAACAGAAGGTAATCTTCTTAGATGTGGTGGTAAATTCTCTTTATTACCTTGTAACAATCCACCACCATGAAACCAAATTACTAATGGATGACCATTTTTATTTTTAGGTGGATTTGAAGTTGTTGAAGGTAAATAAATATCAAAATCGACCGGTAAAGGTTCAGAATCAAATGTAGCAGCAGGTAAAGTTCTGTATACTAGTGTGAAATCTGAATTTGGAATTGGTTTACTTGATATTCCATTTTTAACCAAATTTGATGAATCAGCAGCGTCAATTTCAGATGGTTGAGGAGCTTGAGATTCTGATGATACATCGTTAGATGAAAGTTGAGGTTGTGGTGTAGATTCTCTTAAATTACAACCACTTAAATCTAATTTAGTCAATTCAGATAATTCTCCATTTGTTCCTCTTAAATTTGTATTTCTACTTAAAATCAAAGAAACTAAAATTGGCATTGATGATTTATTTAAACCAAATTCATTAAAATCTAAAATACCTTGTAATGAATTATTTTCTAAATTTAATACTCGCATATTTTCAAATTTAGTTTCACATAATTTTCTTAATCCAGGTATAGATAATTTATTAAAACCTAAATTAAATGATCTCAGTACGGGGAATATAGGTTTTTTCATTTTCATTTGCGCTTGTCTATCAAATGTAGTTGTAAAAAATCCAATACCATATGATAAACCATCTTCAGATGGTCCGATTGGATTATCAAAGGATAATTCATGAATATTATTATGTGATATATCTAATACTTGTAATGCTGGAAGAACTAGTATCTGAGGTGGTATTGATGAAAAAGAGTTTTCTCTGTGGAGTTAAGATATCCAGTCAGTAAATTACATCAGAATAGCAGGATATTGGACCCACGATAAGTCCAAACTTGTCAACCTAAGTAAATCAGCTATACTATCAGGTAATTCTTTCAGCTGATTTCGACTTAACTAAAGAAGGTGGAATATCAGTCCGATCAGCAACTTTCTAATCAATTTTTGACATGATTTCTCGGGACATTACTTCGATGAACGACAAGTACAATTCAAAAAAAACGCACATCTAATCTTTCCAAAGCACCAAACATTCCAATTTCCCTTTCGATTCTATTTAATTTATTTTCTGATATTCTAAAAGAAGTTAATTCTTCAGGTTCAATCCATTCATTATGCTTTTTAGCTGCTTTACCACCAAATACCAATTCTTTTTCATCATCTCTAGATAATCCTTTTGGTGGTGTTGAATTTACATTTAATTTAGATTTTGATGGTATATCACTTTGTTCAACATTAGATTTTGTATTAGTAGGTGGATTCGATAATTCTTCTTCTGGTAAACCTAATAAAGTTGTATATACTTCTATAGGTATTGAAGGTAATGATAATGAACATAAATCGAGTTTACCTATTCAAAGATGATTTTGGGTCAGTCGATACTTGTGCATTTAGATAAGAGTATTGGTGTTTGCATGCGAGGAAAGAGAGGGAAGAGAAGAAAGGGAAAAAAGACATACCAGATCTAACAGCTTTCTTAACTTCTCCTGTTACAGTCTTATCAGCTAATTTCTCATCATCGCCAGCGCCTGTGATATTGTTATTGTTGGTGAAGCCTGTATTTCTCTTTGGCGTAGGTGATCCATATCCATGTGAAGAAGCCGATGAAGAAGCATTTGAAGCAGCTGCTAATCGTTTGGCTGCAGCTGCAGGTGAATTTTGATATTCAGCTCTTTTAGCTGCTATCTGATCACGCATCGATGGTCTAGCGGGGGAATCACGTCCGAACATTTTGAAATGATTGTAATTTCCTTAGGCAAGGTCTTGCTTTTTGATCTGGTCCGCGAGATTGATATCAGCTTAACAACTGATAAGGAAGTTCAAGGCAAAAAGACAAACACTACGAGTAGGACGGTATTCATAAATCCGACGTCAACAACGCGAAGTGGAGGTCAAAATGGGATTTTGATTTTGTTCGTAGAAAATCAATCAAATACATCTAGCTGCTTTTACGCTTAACATATGTGAGCTTGAGGGGACTAGTCTTGAGAAATCTCGCCGAGAAAAGGTGCACAAGGGTGTAGACTGATAAGCTTGCTGTCTGCGAATTTGACGGCAACAGTTGTGATTTGATACATGAAATGTTATGATATCTACTACAAAATGATTGGTATGAATCACTCCTTTTCTTCTTCTTCTTCTTATATGCCTTAATGAATATCCTATATTCTTTCTAAAATCATACATTTCTAGACTGCTTCTGAAAAACATCTCCTGTAGGTATGAGGGTAAATCTTACTGTACTACCATACAGCCCTTGATAATTATAATGTATATATGTATGTATTGTCCTTTTGTGTTGTGCGGTCATTGATCGTTAAATTTGCGTTACATTGTGATCTCTAGAGAGTTTAATCATTTATGCTGATTTTTGATCTGGTAAATTACCAGAAAATGCGAAAGGGAAAGATACGCTTGAAGAAGAATTTTCGCCAATTGATCTAGGTAAAAAGCTATTACCATGAAGATCACCTGTCGTTCTACCCATTGAAGCCATTGTCATAGGCCTTGATTGAAAGTTGTGATCAGGTACAGATAATCTACCTGACAATGGTGGTGGAATACTACTATTGGTCATTGAGAAGGCAGAATGTATTGGTGCAGTACGTGGTCTAGATCTAGGTCTATCATCTTCAGGTACATAAGGTAAACCCATTTCTAAAGCATTCAAAGAAGGTAAAGCAGCGAATTCAGCTTTAATGTTATTGCTATCCGGAGTGATTCGGGTTTTCTGTCTACTTCTTGAAGGTTGTACTTCGTCTTCCTCAGAAGTAGTTGTAGATATCCTACGTCCAGAAGATTGGAATGCACGTAGTAAATTCGTTCCTTCTTCTATACCTTGTCTAGTAGGTGGAGGAGTAGGTAACGAGGAGGAAGATGGTGATACTGGTGGTGGAGATGCAGCTGGATTAAGTAATGATGCGACTGCCATAGGTTTTGAAGGGTATGGCGGTGGTGAAGGAAAGACAAATTGAATATTTTGAGATTGTGCTGGATGATTTGAGGGTAATAAGATTGGAGTCACATCTGTGGCAACACCCTTGATGGAGGTGTAGACAGGCTCAGTGTTACCTAATAAGGGCTCACTGACATCCACATTACCTTCATGCATATAAAGACCCCTTCGCGAACTTCTATGTCGTTTCTTGGCGGGATGAAGATCGACAGTTTTATTTGCCGATATTCGATTTTCGATGCAAGTGGAAGCGATGACAACTGGTATTGGGGAGCATATGAATGATTTTGATGAACGTGATTTATTGTTTTTCAGAGTGACAGTGGCTTTGAGTGAGTAAGAGATTGAAACAAGTTTTGTACAATGCGTTTCTCCCAAATCCCATTTACCATGACGTGCAGGTAATGCCATTTCCATCTGACACCAGGATGTACCACTTTTGTCTATAGTCACCGTACTACTTGATACCTCTGCGAGTTTGTCTTTACGATATAGACTGACGTCTTGTTCTTCCGGTATACGCTGATGGGTAGGTTTACTGGAAGATTTGAAAAGGGATGAAAGGCGGTGTTGCGAAGGTGGAGAAGTGGAACGTTTGTTGTTGATGTCCATCTGTCTTTCTAACATGACAGTAGCTTTCTTTACTGTTGTTTCGGGATCAAGAGGTTTGACTTGAACATATACAGGGAAGGTATCACCGGGACCGAAAGCGCCAGGCTGTGCGGAAACGGTAATGTTTGATGTATAAGCTTCAGAGCCAAGGGTGTATGGTGAAGGTGGTGACATAGGTCGAACAGACGGTGTTTTGTGATTGTGTAAGTTGAGAGCGAAAGCTTTAGCGATACTGGTTCCAACATAGGGTATAGGTCGATGTTCAATTACAACTTCCATTCTCCACACCACTTTATATTCAGGTATACACATTGTACTTCTTGCCATATCGATAGCATCGGTAGGAATGGTGGTTTTGAACATTGAATCCCAATCTCCTAGATCTAAGTATTCTTCATCATCAGGAGCGCTCAATAGAACCTTTTTCTTCTCCCATAATACTTGACTTAAACCATTTCCAGCTGTTTCCGTACATCTTATACCGAGTGTAATGGATTTAACACCTAGAGGTTCACAAACTTCCGGAAGTCGAGTAGCGACTTTACCTGAGATGACCACCGGGGTCACACCAAGATGTCCTATAGAAGATGTTCAATATAAAGTTGTATAAGGTCGAGCAGAAAATAACTTACCAGTATGAGGGAAGAAACGTCCACCGACATTGCCTTGTTTTGGTACTAAAGATAGCTCGAGCATCGGCCTTAGGTATATTTACCGCATGGAGAGTGTAGTGGATGAAGGTGAATAGTCCACAATCGGCTGAGAGCAAAGCGAGTGCTGTATTTCTGTTGTCTGGATATCCTAGAATGCCGAGGTGTAAAGAGAAGATAATGCTATACACAGTATGAGCGGTGCTATTATTGATTCAGGCTTGATTTGTGTTGATTCCGTTTGAGGTGAACCTTTTATTGATATATCGTTAGCAATGTTGTGTTGACTGATTACAGAGTACTACATATAAATAAATGTTGATTTTAAAGATAGTATAAACATGAACAATACAAGGTGATGATGTGAGTGGGGTATGGTCAATTTGACTAAGTTGGTCTAGTTGAAAATGTAATGATAGTCTGTGGGTATAAAATAGTTGGATTGCGAATTTCGAATGAAATGTACATCAAAAAGAAGAAAATAGACTACAAATCAAACTAAAATGTCGAATAGTGGTACATGCATGTTTTCTATCACAAGCTATGAATGTTTTAAAACGAAAATAAGAATGTCTAAATTACATTTTATTATGACTACTACTATAAATGAAAATCTCGGCATTTGGAGCAAGGTGAAGAAAGGAAAAGGAAAGGAATGCTTTTACATATCAAAACTCACCAAATTGACACTATATAATCCTAATAATTACACTAATTTGAACTAGCGCTAATTAGGCCTACGTACAACAACACCAATCTTGAATCTTGATTGATGCGCCGATCACCTTTCCTCTGCCCTGTAAGTCGGAATTGCCCGAAATAGCTAGATTGGATTTGACACACACACACACACGCTATGGACTAGACTAAAGTTGAATCACAGGGGGTCGGGTTTGATGTTCTAGATGTAGTCTTGACAGTTGATTAAACTAGTGAGTGATACTTTTGATAAACTGATTGACCAGATAAAACGACTGGAGATGGGGGTTATTTGGTCATGAAGATAGGGGCATTTGTATATATACATATAGATTACATCTGCTTTCAAGTTAAACATTCCCCTCATACTTGTGCTTATGCAATCAAAATACGTACATACGTCCAACTTTTTTCTCTGTATTCACGATTTCGATTACACCTACCTTACCTTTACAAACTTTCAATCAGTGATGTATACACATCTGCTCTGTACCTTTTTTTGCCTTGAGATTACAGCAATATGTTCCAACTAGACACATATTGATTCGATTCGATATGATGAACCGTACCTTAAAAAGGCAACATGTCCTATAGGCACTGACTGCATTAGAATTCGTCTCCAAAGGTCAAAAGGCCAATACAAGAGATGATGCTTGTATATTGAAGTTTCTATTTAAACGAAGCACGCGTTACCTTGTCATGTAAAAAAGAAAAACGCCAAGGTACAACCTCTCATCTGTCTGAAAATAGCTTATAGAATAGTCTAAATTCCAAGATAAATAGTCCGAGCTGAATGGTGGCTTTTCCTTTTTCGCTGCAAGTATAAGTGCTAAAGAAATGAGCTAAAGGGAACGGAACCGGATGGCTTTTTTTCGTTAAATCTTCTGATTCGGGAATTTATTAAAAAAAGCAAGAAAGACTAATTATCCCTGAACTAATCATAGTCGTCAGCCTAGCCTTTACAGCCTTTACAGCCGTATTTCGGTCATCGTCCTTGCGCCATGCCTTGAACATTCTTTTGATTCACAGATAAGGCACTAAGCTAATCTAAACCTCCTACTGTAGCTTTTTACCTTTCTGCGTCGATCATTTTTCACATTTTCTCACATTAAACGCTCCAAAGATGAAATCCTTCCTCTAAATTCACTTTGTCAGAGGCTTAAGCCAAGTAGCGGTATGTTCGTCTATAAATCTTCCGCTAATTCCGGTATCGTCGAGTCTCAGAGATGTCAATGTATCCCGCTTAAGGTACTGAAGAATCAGTGTTCATGTCTCATCTTCCTGTAACATATGCGCTGCCAGCGCGTTCGTCCGTATGAATTGCTATTCATCTTTATTTGTTCAACGATCAAAAGATAGAACGATGATCTTTGATGCCAGCGTAGGAACCGGTTTTGAGCGGCCCATGTGTATGTGTCTTTTCTTTTCACTTCTTCTTTTCTTTTCGGTTCCTTTCCAGTCGGCGATACACTCAGGAAGACCCATCCGTTGTACCTTTGTTGCCATAGAATTCCAGCGGAATGCTGATATAAAGATTAGAAAGGAAAAACTTCGCTATGATTATCAATCGTGTCCTGACTGTCGTATGCATATCAATCAGTAAAGAGCTCGATGATGACTACAAGGATCATTTTGTAGCGAGTCAAACGTAGTAGTGAGTCGGTTTCAAATCCCTTTGGTGCCTTTGCGGACCGTTGTATATAGTTCATTCGCCTATGGAATTGTACCTTTTTCTTCAGTGTTTTCTGTTTGTTCAGTTGCAAGTTTTTGCTTATCCGGCGACCGATTCGTATAACATTATATTGTCGTTATGGTAGGGGACTGGATGATCGTCACTATGATGATATTTATACTTTTGTACCTACTTCACATTCAAGAGAGGGCTGGATAAAGCCCATTGTCCATCAGCCCCACCTATAGAAGTGAAAGCGTATCAAAACGCGTTTTCCCATTACTGGAATACCAAACATCGTCGGTGGCTTCAATTTTTCCTCCACTGAGTTAATACAAATATCGTTATTTGTTAGTGCCATTTCTCCAAGTTGCCATGAACCAAATACCGTAATCACATTCCTGGTGAAAGTGTAACGTACGATTACGAAATTTCTGTAATCGCTAAAAAGCAATTATGTGTTTGGTGGCTTCTGACCGATTTGTACCTGTATAACATTTTAGGCGCTGTGGTCGTATAATTCCATCCAATCTGATCATGTTGAATTTAAACATTCACTCCCATCTGATTTGACGTTGGTTAGTCAGCGACGATGATCGAGCTCACACTCTCTCAACCAGATGCGTACTACCGATTGATAGACTTACGATCTTTTATACTATCTGCGCATGCAAGTATCTGGATGATGTACGCAAACACATTCATCGATGTGGATCCAATATCACAACACTGTACTTGTTAGTAGATCACTGGAATGATCAACAAAAACGCCATGAGTTATGGCGTCGGTAGCTTACGTCTGCATGGCTGGTAATAGAGGATGATGCGTTCTTTTCATCGCGGAAAATCTTCAACGAAGAAGTCAATCTCTTCACTATTGAACGGTGCGTTATTACATTTTCATCCCTAATGTGATGCACTTTGAAACAGAGTATGAGTACTTTCTGATCTTAGCGAAACCATGCTTAGTACATATTTTATATCGGTCTCAGAAATGCCTGTTTCGCAGAACGTCGTGTACACCTTCAGTTGCAGCGAATGCAGATTGCCAATCCAAATTGCTCAACGAGACATCCACATCTTTCAAGCGGAAAGTCGACTTTATAGTAGAGCTCAACTCGTGTACATACGGTGAATAGCAGTACTGCACTTCCATTACTAAGAAGGTGTAAACGTGTAGTGTCATGTTGAGACGATAGTCAAGGCGGTTGTCGTAAGCAAAATATCCCGTGGTCTTCGCCGAGAAGATCAACATCAAAAAAATCGCCGAATTCCAGCTTCGGCAACTTACTTAACTGTAACTACAATAATTGTTGACGCAATATTTGGATTCCTTTATTCATCAACATCAAGATACGTTTCTTTCATAGTGTCAAAACGTGTGAATAGTTAGTAAAGCATAGTAACACCCTTGTATGATCGCTGAAACTCAGGTTCGGGCAAGGTAATCTATTATCAATCAGTGATATCCCATACTGACGCTTTTCATGGATTTATCAGCTTCGTTTTATCTAATAAAGTTGCTTAACAAGCATGACAAAACTACTGATGCTGTGATCTAGAAGAATATACGAACTGAACTGAAGTACTGTTAGACATGCTCATGGGTATAAATATGGGGTAATCGTTAAATAAAAAATAAAAAACAGCAAACCTCATCACATATTCTCATAACAAATACTCACATTATTTACAGTACTTGGCTCAACATGACTAACAACAAAATCGTTTTACTCACCGGTTCCAGTAGAGGAGTAAGTCTACAGGTAAATATAAATTAAACTAACGATACCTTATAGCTTGGACGAGCTACTGCCAAAAATATCGCTGCTTTCAATGAACCTATTACTTTACTCGCCACTTCTCGAAAAGCAGAAAACTTGAACCTCAAAGGAACTCATAAAGATACAATTATCGAATATCCTCAACTGGATATCCTCGATAAAGCATCTATCGATTCCTTATATAACGACATTGTCAAGAAGTATGGAAGGGTTGATGTTTTGATTAATAATGCTGGATCAACATTTGAAGAGTCAGACAATAGTACTTTTGGGCCGGAAGCCGTAAAGAAAACGTTTGATCTTAGTGAGTCTTTCCAATCGGGTCCTGCGAATCAGGTATATACGCTTACAGTTCCTTTGACAGACTATTATGCTGTGGTCAATGTATGTATAGGCCTTCTTTTGGTAGTGCCTGATGTAGACCCTAACTGACGTACTTTGCTATACTTAGACAATCGAGAAATTCATTCCGATCATTCCCGCTGGAGGTCGTGTTGTCAACTTATCTAGTCAAGCTTCTCACCAAGCCGATTTCCCTAACGCAGATCTTAAAGCACGAATTTTCGATAACAAACTCACTATTCCCCAGCTCAATGCACTCGCCAAGGAATATGAGGTATGTATTCATTGTATTTCCAATTATACCATTTTTCCTTAACATATTTACCTAATAAACTGACGAGAACCTAATTTTACATATTGTAGTCCGCGAGCAACAATACCGACGGGAGCGATGGATGGCTTAAAGATGGATTTTATCCCGCTTATGGTACGAGTAAGGCTTTTGTCAATTTCTTGACAGCTTGTGAAGCTAGAGCACATCCAGAAATCAAGTTCAATGCTTTATGTCCAGGAACGTAAGCCTTTTTCATCGATGTTTGGATGATCATATGATGAGAGATAGCTAATACTCGGAATAGATGCGCAACTGAGCTTGCTAGCGGTCTACCAGAAGCTTTAAAGACTAAAACTGCCGGTAGGTAGAGTATTGCTGATCCCTTATCAAGTTATCAATGTATGTATTTAGCTAATACAATCTATTGGAATATACGCAGATGAAGGTACCAGATTGATCTTACGATTGGGTTTTGGCGACATCGATAATGTCAACGGTAAATTCTGGGCTGGTAGATCAACTGCAGATACTGGACCAGGTCATGGTGAGTTTACTTTCATCGAAGTATGCGAGGTATCTGTAGAATTTTGCTAATTATTAATTGTGTAGTAATTGAGAATTGGTCCGGCGGAGAGATCACTTGGGATTACAAGAATAACGAAGTCCCCACAGCCTTATTCACTTCTTCTGCAAAATAGAATTGAGAAAATTCTCGCTTAATTTTGCGTAGTAACTTAAATATACTTGTAAATCCGCATAATGTCTGTATGCATTGGAATCGTCCTTAACAGCAGTCATGAAGCATGATAATGAATGATGCATTAGACATCGGATCACTTGATCGTACAGTGTCTTTCTATCACACATAAAGTCTGGACTGCAATTGAGGAAAGATTGGAGACAGCGGAATGCAAGTCTTGATAAGTGTGTATACAGTGGAACAGCGGATACATGATTAAAGATCATGATTCTACAATATACAATTTTAATGAAAAACGATCAAGCTGCGCCTGTCTAACAGACAGGGTGATAAGGTCCACACCCTCGCATTACAGCTATTGCCCCAGCATAATATGGATCACAGCTATCTGCGATTAGATCTGACGGTGTAAACCTCTGCCCAACGATATGACTCATATGAAATGATGCGCAATCCCAAAAGCTTGCAGCTATCAAACCTTTGGCCAAACTGTTAATTGTTGGATATTAGAAGCTCTTCGCTTTTGACGGATGACATAAGAAGTGGACAAGTGGACAAGTGGACACTTACAATTTCACCTTTTCCTGAGCCAAAATTTTCGCTTGTTCAGATAACGAGTCACCTATCATTGAACAGATAAAAGTAACATTATCGAGAATTTGATATAGATCTGCAAGTACCGGTGTTGAAGGCTGTTTGATTGTTACCATATGCTCTCGCATCAGTACTGAAAAGTTGAAATCTGATCGTTGGCTTACCATGATTAGTTTAAGCCCTCGAGTTATCCTTTCAAACCCCTCATTAATTCTTTTTTGCGCCCGGAATGCCAAATCCGCATTCTCGATCAAGCTAAAATCGACTGAGGATATTTGACGTTGAACACTTTTGGCATATAATACGTCCGTCACTAGAAGGCAAAGTTCAGTGTAGAAAAGCGTGCGCAGTACGCTCATGGCCTTTTGACTGATTATAATATCTGAATTCCATCTTGTCGAGGACGATATAGCAAAAGTGACTGAATCAAGCCACGTATACACATCGTTCATTCGGCTCCATATATTTTGGTGACGAGCGAGATTATCTTGGTGATGTCCAGTTACAGTATCTCGCGTAATATGGTGAATATCGTTGATGATATTAGGAAGTAACTGATTCCATAGATATTGCTCAGCAAATATTCCCCGAGGTCCATCATCGATATCGATGAGAGGTTGCATATCTTGAAGGTCTGTAGCGCTCTCGCCCGCTGAAGGTCCCCTAGGACATAACAATTCGAAAGTGTCCGGTGGACTAAATCGAGTGAAATCAATGTGAAAGCTCCATTCTTGTCAAGCTCAACAGCCAAACGACTCACATGAGACTCGGCACGCCCATGTTCATAGATATATATGCTTCACTGGTCTATGGGTTCTGTCAGCTACAAGCTTACTCCTTATCTTTGGACTTACGGCTAATTGAACAGCACCACTTCTGAGCTCCTGTTTATCCTCCTTAGAAGTCGACTCTTTCTTGATATGCACCGCACACAGGAGTATTGACCAAGCAAGCAATTGACGGAAGATTCTGTGATCCGCTTTATCGCCTTGCTGAATCCGAAATTTCGCAGCTAACTGCATAATCAAGATTGTGGTTCGTACATCATTGGTATCTGCAATATTCGTGACCGGTAATTCATTAACGATATCCCAAGATAACCCATACAAAGAGACCAAAGCTGTCATTAATACAGCCTGGGTCTGGATTTGGCGAGATTGAGCTTCAAGTGTTACCTGTTGTTGGTTGCTTATATTCTCATCGGAACGCTTTTGAGGTTCCACTTGCTGCTCGTATAGTCAGTAAGTATACATCACTTGTATAATTTTACGGTTGAACTGATATCCGGATTGACTTACAGATAGATTCGCAAACCTAAGAGCTGACAAGGCATACATCACCGAACGAAACTATCACATTCAGAATTTAGTAAATTTTGCACATTGAAGCACAATGTAATACTTCTACTCACTTCCCCTAATTTGCCAGATACTGGTTTGATAGGATGATCTTTCGACATCATACTTAGATTTTGCAAACCTATCGCGTTCAATCTAAGTATACCTTGAGCAGCTAAGATCCTTCGCGATTCCATATTCACTGTCCTATCAAGAATCTGATGAGGTCTGGATGATTGGCTGGGACTCGTTGTGGATAACGCGGATGAGTTGGTGTGGTGTCTTCTCTTGAAAGCTCGTGGTGGAAGTGGACATATATCACTTCCATGTGATTTACATCGATCACAAATATCTCCATTTTCATCCCATACGCAACGAACTATATGCAACCTCAGGTAAGCTGTCCCAGGCTGATGGGAATACAGTATAACTCACCACTCGACCTCACACAGGAGGCGCAAGGCGGTTTTCTATGTACAGACCAACAACGAAGTTGAATTAGTGATAGTGTATCATTGTGAGGAGTGACCGTAGCTTACGTCTTGAATTTGGGTCCGGAGCAAGCGATCCCTGCAACTTGACATCTTGTACAGCAGACAGAATCTATCCATTCGCAGCTCTGATGCTTATTCCTACATCGAAGGCAAGGGGTGTTACGCTGCTGACGACTTGACATACCGAAGGTGTTTATTTTGTAGAATGGAGATAACGTAGAATGATCGAGATTATGCTTAATCAAACGAAAACATCATTACAAAGATTGTTACATGGATGACCTCCACTTTTTGGCTTACCAAATCAAACGGGCTTACTGGCGGTCAAAAATCTCTCGGTACGATTAGAATAACTACGGATAAGTGTTGTTCCAGATACCAGCACTTGCTATTGATGTCAATGCTCTACAACTCATATCACATATCATGACGATACATAGGTTTATATGATAATGGAAAGAACATATGTCATAATATCTACGTTATCTCTGTCCTCCGCCTATTCTAATTTTGAACGAGGTACTCGGCGTTGGCGCATTATCAATAGTCTCTACAGGCGTATATCCCCCGAAAGCTGAAGGTGTACCACCCCCAGTAGACATTGATGGTGAGGGCGCGAAAGAAGAAGCGTTGAACATTGGGCAATTTCGGTTGGCCTCTGGGAGATGGAAATGCGATCAGCTGATTCTCACTGGAAGGAACAAAGGCAGCAGCTGACTTACTTGTGTGACCGATTTGACCACATGCACCACATTTACGTCTCTGTCAAACATCAAATAGTGATCAGATAACGACTCGAACTATCTGAATTTTTTGACTCACCCCTCCTTCAAGATCAATCCCATCTACATCGGCAGGATCAAGAGTTTTACTAGCGTATTTCTTCCTCATCAACCTTCTTTGCTGATTCAGCTTGTACTGTTCAATCTTCTTCCTCAAGCTGCGAAAAAATGAAGAATAACGAGGAAAATCAGCCTATATTCAGCATATAGATGTTCATTGCAACTAGCAAAAATCTGACTTACGCAGCTTTCCTGATTTCGTCATCTTCTTCATTACCAGTAGGAGCAAGTTGATCGTAATTTTCCATATAATATTCCAATTTTTTATCCTCTAATCTTCGAAGGTAACTCTGTATAACAGCTGGATCACGAACAATCTCAACCACTTCTTTTCCCTTGACCTGAGCGATATAGAGGGATATCGAAAAAGGTCAGCGTTATCGGCGTCACGCCGGTGAAGTTGAAAATCGAAAGTTGACATACCTTTCTTTTGATCCTCAATACCTTCCCGGCCGTAGGGTTTGCACCTGTATAAGTGGATTCGCCATCCAAACTCATTGCTGGGGACATGTCTCTTGGTGAATCAGCATACATTGGTGTATTAGCCATTGAATTTCCTCTCGAAAATGCTCTTCTACTATCCGCTCTATTGAACCTAGGACCTAATCCTGCAGGTGTATTGGCAATATGTTTACTGAAATCATCGTCTTCATCAGGTCTGAAATCTGGTGGATTAGGATTAGATAAAGAGTTCCATTGTAAATCCCACACTTTTCTCTTTTCTTCTTCGTAAATCCTATTCTGCTCGGCATTGGATATCTTCACTACTGCTCCTCCAGCTTTCGCTTCTGCTTCCACTATGCATTAGAATCAATAGATCAACAAATATTAGCTTGTTATAGATACCTCGAGTACGGCAAAGCTAAATTGGAGATACTTACGTCTTCTACCCTGTTCAGTTTCACCTTTTCGCAAGAAATAATTCTTCATGTTTGCTCTCAGGAAACTGAAACCTTCACCTCGACCAGTAGGATCACCTTCACCATGAACCACTAACCAAGCTTTCTGTGCCTCGGCAAGTTTATAGTTATGCGTTGTTTCCCAGACTGCTAATTGCTGTTCTATGTCCAAGCCAGCATCATCCTCATCTTCTTGTCCACCTTCAGCAGTTTTGTGATAACCAGCGTCATGCAAATGTCTTGCACCAACTTGCATAGCCTCAAACAATACCGCTGCTTCAGGAGAACAAAGCTCCAGAACTTCTTTGCGTTCTTTTGGAAACTCATATTCTGGATTCAGCATCCAATAACCTTGATTTGGGCCTGGCCCTCTGGCAAAAGTAAGGAATTCCTGTAGTAAAAGCATGTCAGCTGAGGTAAATTAGCAGACCCACCATTCCAACAACTCACATTGCCTTTGACCTTCAATCTTTGCCTCATCTGCAGTTCCGTCTGATCGGGGAAGTATTTCAGCAATTTAGCCATCTTAAATCGTTTCTGCTTCGACTTCTGTATCAACAACCATGCGATGATCATCAAACGCATCTTGGATGTATTGGTATTCTTTCTAGCGTGAGGTGCATGCACTTCCGACTCGTTGGGCACACTTTGACCGACGGTGAAGAGATTGTTGATCGCCCGTAAATAAAAGGATGAATGGCCATTAACTGTTTGACGAACGACAAGAAAGTCGGTAGTTTCGGGTGTATGTCGGAATATAGGTGCTCTGATCAGGTTATTATGTATGACTTGGGTTACATTCCCTCTATCCACATATCCAAGCATGAAAGGTTCAGCATCACCAGGATTAAGGATAGAGGGTTGTCCGAAATCTAGCTTGGGAACATGTTCATCCTTATCATCCTTCTTTCGATAATAATTCACAATAGTTGTGCCCATACCATAGTTACTCATAATCGGCGGGTATTCCTCCTACGATATCGTCAGCTGATTGCATGAATAACCTAAGTGACCGGCTTACCGAGAATTCCAGTAAGACGTAAGGACCTTTTTCCGCCAACGTGAGATCCTTAGTAGACTTGAATCTTTCTGACGGATCAGCGACGATTTGCTTCTTTTTGGAGCCAACAGAGGCGGACGGATTTGATCTAATCTTCGAAAATGAGAATGTAACTCCTGTAGGAAACTGTAAAGCAGGTCGATGCCATGCTCGAGCTTCGGATTTAGTGAAAGTCGTTTTGTACTAGACAAGTTATCTCATCAGCTTATACAGCATTTAACGTTGCCTCTTATAGCTGAACTCACAAATGGAAGCTGCAGTTGCTTGGCAGGTAACGAATGAAACACTTCTATAGCCCCGAATGTTTGTCTAATCCTATATCTAGCTTCACGAGAATGTTCATATAAATGATCATTCGACATATTGAACGGGTCTAATTTAGCTAAAGCAGGTTTTGCCACGGTAATAGACCGCTTCGAAGCCTTTTCAGGTATTATTTCCTCTTCTTCACTCTCTACCAAGTCAGGCGAGACACGTCTAGCATCCCAAATTACCTCCTTGAGCCAATCACCGGAATCTAATATACCGTTTCGTGGAGCCAGCGGCTCAAAGGATTTGTCATCTTTGATATCTCTACACACGATATTAGTAAGATTTCAACCAAGACGGACAAGTAGGATCAGCTCACAATGAACACATTACTATCCCATTCTCCCAATTTTCCAATTCTAATGCGTGTCCCAGCAGATCATCCTGCCATTCTGACTGTGAGACATCATTCAATAAATCATCCGGTTCTACTCCTATAGGCGGTCTCGTCATTTCCTGCTTCCGCCGCGTTTTTGCTTCTTTAACCCATTCTTTGTCGAAGTAAGCACCTATTGGAGCTTTGTAGTTCGGCTGGTCGAAGGGACGAACGTCAAGCTGAGGCAACGATGGAAGTAGAAAGCTTGCTGGTAGATTCGGTATTGTGCTGGAATCCACAGTGAATGTGACTAAGGGAGATATCAGCATAAACATTCTTAGCTCTACCTTATATTCGCTATAGCATATGAAGAAGGATTTACCACATATGATAAAAATTATAACTTACATTCTCGACCATTTTCTAATCTCCTTTTCTTCTTCTTTTGTACACTTAGAAGTTTCCTATCTTGAGGAGTTTGATAGAAAATCTCACTCATTCGTAACCTTTTACCTTTTTCGAAATTTGGCCAAATCTTCATGACTTCATCTAATTCCAATTCTTTTTTTGATTTGCCGCTTGGAATTCCATCAATCGCTTTACCTTTACCTTTATCTGATGTTGAAAGAGATAAATTATTTGCTAATTCCATACCTTTTCTAATCCATCTTTCTTCTTCTCTTTTTCTATCTTCTTCTGCTTTTTTCCTTTGCTCTAGATCTTCTCCAGGTAATTCATCTACCGAAATATCATCTTCATATTTATCTTCGTCATTATCACCAGCTTCAATTTCTGCTATTTGTTTTGATGAACTACCTGATCCTTCACCTAAAAACGAACCTAACGAAGCTAAATCTATACCTGCAGAAGCTAATACTCCAGATAACCCAAAAGAGGCCATAGAATCTGCTGCCTCATCTTCGAAAGCCATCTTGAATGTTACCTCTGGCTATACTGAGGCAAAGTGTCACACTAACGATCGCGTTGAAGTAGTCTAAGCACAAGGAAAACAAGATAATAACCAAGTGGATTATAGCTTATCGACCTCGGAAGAGGTTAATAATGTTGTGCCTTTAATATGCAAATGTCGTATATATATGTTAATCTTATGGTGGCGAAGACCGAGGATAAGCGGAATCAAATTTCAAAACTCAGCCAAGCAATTTAACGACGGGGCTCCACTTGCTCGAGCGTTTCTAAGAATTCGAGTTGAGAAAGCCTGAATTGTACAAATTGTAATCGTAGTGGGTGTAGATATTGAGATACTGTCCTACTTTTGATGACTATATCTCATATCTGTTTGAAACCACCTCAAAAGCAAAAGTAAACGGCAGGACATATTTCACTGCAAAAGACACCTGTCGGTTGATTTCGGGCTGGAATGACCAGAACAACTGATAAGGGCGACAATTTCGACCGCCATGATATCGATCTTATCGCTTCATCACTAATTTTGCCCAATGGCGTTGTCGTTAGAAATAGGCTGGTCAAAGTAGGTGATCGCAGTCATGCGAACAATCTATGTACTGTTTAAGTTGCTGACATATTGTTTTTCTCCCAGGCGGCCATGGCTGAAGGGATAGGCTTAGGAGGGGGACCACCTCGAAAAGGGCATATTAACTTATACAAAAGATGGGCTGAGGGAGGCTGGGGAATTGTAATATCTGGTAAGTAATGCAATCCTGTTCGTGAATGAAAATGTTGCATCTGATTGTGTCCTCGATGCACAGGAAACGTTCAGGTTGATCCACGTCACCTGGCTTCACCCCATGACCTAACCCTGCCTGATGGAGCATCAACATTGAAAGCATATAACGAGCTCGCTTCAGCTGTACATGATTCGCCTTCACCACCTTTACTACTCATGCAAATATCACATCCGGGCTTACAGTCTTCTTCCACGGTCAACTTGTCTCGATGGCCATGGGAACCAGCTATCGGCCCGTGTTCAGAACGCCCTAGCGTTTCCGAAGGTATGATGGGCTGGATATGGGAACATGCAGTTTGGCCAACTCCTTCTCGTAAAATTACGAATCTTGAAGAATGGTCTGAAATTATTGACGGATTTATTGAAGGAGCTGTGTTGGCTGAGAAAGCTGGCTGGGATGGTGTACAGATACATTCTGCGCATGGATATTTATTGGCTGAATACCTTTCACCTCTTGTAAGTCACCCGTTCAACAAATGTTCCGGCTGTCAGGTAGCTAATCATGTTTGATAGACGAATCCCAACCCATTGCCGTTACCTGGCGTACCAAACAATATCCCATTGAGGCTTCACTTACTTCATTCGATACTTAAAGGCATTCATGATAACACAGAAAGAAAGTTCATAAAGGCGGTCAAAATTAATTGCTCTGATTTCGTTGAAGGAGGTAAGCGATATGTCATCTCGCTTCGCTGATACCTACGCCCTGCTGACCAAGAATATAGGTCTTGATGAATCTCAAGCTACTGAAATAGTCAAAACTCTCGTTTCTTGGTCAACACTCGATATAATCGAAATTTCCGGTGGAACTTACTCTCGCCCTGCGTTTGCTTCACCAGAGTCACTAAAATCACCTTCTTCTGCTCGACAATCGCTCTTTTCACATTTCACTTCATCATTATCACCGTTTTTGGCCAATCCACCAGAAGGTCCAGCTATACTTCTTACAGGGGGACTGCACGATAGAGGTCTAATCACTTCTTCGCTTGAAGACCGAGCGTGTGATTTAGTAGGTATAGGTCGACCAGCATGTTTGATACCAGACTTACCCAATAAAATCATCCTTAACGACTATCTTCCAAAAGAAGAAGCGAGATTTGGGGGATATGATATACCCGGATCGGACTTAATGAAACGTCTTCTAGACGCTTCCTCTAAATCGAAAAATGGCATACGTCTGGTAGGAGCTGGAATTTCAACTTTATGGCATGAATGGCAGCTTTGTCGTTTAGGGAGAGGCGTCGAACCTGATAAGAATATGCATTGGTTGGAAGGTTTACTTGTCGAAGAAATTTGGTTTGAAGTGCTCAAAGGAGGTCCTATGGGATGGTGGAGGTATTGGAGAAGTTGAATGGATATCAGCCATTAATATGGGGCGCAAAATAAGGCAAACTGCGGATATATACCTGGTTCCACTTTCCAGTTCAATGAACATGTGAGACCATCTCATTTCTGTCAGTTTCGATTTTTTATCTTTATTTGTTAGCTAACAGTTTTTTACCTCCATTCAGTACCTCTGACTGATAGTTGTACAACATAGTGGCAATCAAAAGGTGAGTATCATTATAGCTGGCTCAACAAAGGTGGTTTACGCTACACATTCAAGCCAATGACGCTGACGTTATAAAATTGCAGAAACATCATGAAACGCTCATACAGCACTACACCAGATCTTCATCATGGCTCAACAAGCATAGAATCGGATGATGATAAGGATGTCAAACCTTCCATGGACGTTTCAGATACCATTGAAGAAGAACAGCAAATCTAGTCGATCTTCTTCAGCTGGGTCAGCACCAAAAAAGCGTAACAAATCGAATTCCGATCAATCAGCTTCAAGTGGTATGAGTGGAGAATGGGATTCAGAAAAGAAGGAACAATTCATGGATCAAATTATTGCATTAGGTTATAAAGCTGCTAATTTGGATGAAATGGCTCAAAAGGTACACGCTCTTTTGTCGCATTTGTGTATAATTCAATGTCCACTACACAAAGCTGATTATATCTCCATACTATTTCTTATTCATTTCCCTCTTCATACTCCCAAATACCATGAAAAAGCTCGGATTGAATAAGCGACAACTTATCAATCAACTTACAACAGGTAGAAACAATTTTAGAAGTATGGCTGTAGCTGCTGTAAAAGGGGGATAGCTAGTGCGTTTGTGAGGACTACATTTTGATATCTGCTACTGCAATCTATAATTGTCAAATTCACATACACAAACAAAATGCATACAGATAGTCTTTTCAAAAAAAGTTGAATTCAGACACCTATTATTGATATATGACTTCCCGTAAGGGAAGGAAAACAACAATATGATAAAAAAATCTATTTATGAAATTACTTTTACTTAAAAGCCAAACTTAATCTATATATAATACTCAACAGATCTTCCGCAAATTGTACCTTTGCTTTTGCCTCTCTCCCTCTTTAACCCATTATATACTCGCTCGTCTACATTTCAACTACTAAATTTGTAATACTATATAAGAATAAATCATATACAAAAACAACAATGATCAAGCCTTTCTATTTTAAATCTCTCCCTACTAACGGTAAAACCCAATCCCGAATCAAACCAAACTAAATGATTCACATAAAAGGAGAAGAAAAACAGGAGAAGAAAAATTGTAGATATTTTCTATAACCGGAACCAATAATGTTAAAACAATCAAAAACGTTTTTTTAATGCAGGGTTATATAAATATACAGTAAATTCGGTCCTTAAAACAACAAATCAGACTCTTTTAACGACGTCTTGATTAAGAAAAAGTAATAAAGCCTCAATGAAGATAAAAATCCAAAACAAAAGATAATAATTTGATAAAAATGAAATTGACGGAGAGCGGAATTCTTGGTGTTGATGTTGAATGATTTTATTGAATTACATCATAGGTTGGATGTGGGAAGGACCATTGTGGTAAGGAACGAAAGCTTGTCCAGATTGATCTTGCCAATTACCGTTTGGTACACCAGCAGGTAAAGCTAAACCATCTTCTGAGAGAAGTTGAATTTCTCCATTTGGTTCACCACCTTGAGGTTGCATACCTGGATGAGGCATATGTTGAGGTCCTCCAGGTCCACCAGGACCTTCTTGACCGCCTAAGTGCCAATTTGGTGCAGGTCCACCAGTAGGCCCTCTAAGATGTAACCATGGTTGACCATCTGGACCAGGTGCGTGGTAACTCATACCAGTGTGAGTAGGTCCCATTTGAGGTGGTGGTGGTCCACCAGGTCCTCGTTGCTCACCGTGGAAATGACCTTGTCCAGGGTGCATATGTCCACCTCCATATTGCATGAAAGGTCCTCCTCCGCCATAGATATCGGTCAAAGCGTTGACGTGCTGCAATTGAGGTCGACCAATGTGTCCACGGTTTGATCCATGATATCCACCTCGACCGTAACCTCGTCCGCCACCATGTCCACCATGACCACCATATCCATTACCATTGCCTTGACCTTGACCGTAAGGGCTGAATGATGCGTCTTCTCGGGCAAGTTTGGATTGAATTCTCTTTCCGTAGGGTGTGTTCCGGATGGAAGGGAGGATTGGTCTGATAAGTTCGACCAGGAGCATTCGTTGTCCAATGTCACAGTAATCTAAGACAGTTTGGATGACATAGTTTCCGTAACTATCTCTAAGCAATTTCTCGAGACGAGATCTGTTAAGACATTCGCCTACTAAGCCCTTTCTGACTTCAGGGTCCGCGACTCGAACACATTTTTCAACAACGTTTGAAGAGAATCTGATGAATAGCTCATTGATCAGCCTTGATTCTTTTGAAATACAGCAGTGTAAAAAAAAAGGCGAGTACTTACTTTTGTACGGATAATGAGCATACATTGCCGATGAAAGTTCTGATCAATGGTTCAGAGAATCTAGCATCATTGAGATCCAAGATATATTGAATAACGTAATTACCGAAAGGATCTTGCACCAAGTAGAGAGAATTGAAGATAATCTCAGTGACTAATTGCATTCTTTGTGCTGGAGAGGCATGATCAATTGATCTCTGTAGCACACAACAACCATGTCTGTGAGTAGCTACTTCGATCAAGTTGGCGGCAATGGCATTGTAAATGAATTGGTTATCTTCTGGAATGAGTTTGTTAAGACATTTTTGAATGACCTGAATGATCATTTTCATCAGCCCTGCTCACTGTATTGTTTCGTTTACAAGCAACTTACGTGGTTACCGTTAAGATCTTTAATTAAAGCTACAACGTTCAAACTTAAAGCCATGATAAGGGTTCTGATCTGTTTAGCTTGTCTAGGTTGAGCTAAGAAATCAACCATTTTTTGAACAGCTCTTGTACCATGCATGTTGAGTGAGATGCCAACAAGATCATTAGCGACCGAGTCGATGATTGCTGATCTTTGTTCTTCTGTAGAGTATTCGAGTAATTTTTGGCAGAGGTAGTTACCGAAGGGGTCTGTCATAAGTTCAGGGAAATGACCGTAGGTTTCATTGAAGATCATATCACGATGTTTAGATTCTCCATCTTCCAATTTCTTTTGTAAGTATCGACAACCATGTTGATCTTTACAAAGTGGAAGTAGTTCGCCTTGAAGATCTTCAATTCGAACACCAGTGAATCGGTTGACTGAAAAAGAACAACAATATAAACAAGTGATATTGAGAAGTAAGAAACAATGCCCACTTACATTCTCGATCTTGATCAGCCCGTTTGTTTTTCAAGCCTACGGATCCACCAGGATAAAGGGCGCCTGAACCGTAACCGTCATCTTCAAACCCATATGGATCATAAGGAGCTTGAGGATTAAATCCAGGTCCGCCAACATTAGAAGGTGGGAATGCGCTGTAAGCATCGTAAGGCTAAAGATAGAAGACGATCAGTACAACTCCACAACATGAGAAACACAAAAACTACTCACTCGACCGGCTTCGTTGATGGAGAAACCACCACCAACTTTACCGAAAGCCCTTGCTAAGTCAGGATTTGAGTAACCTCTTTGAGATTGATTCAAACCTTCACTACCAGCGTTCTCTTGTGGGCCAGGTGCTCTTTTAGCATTGTTGATACCGTTAAAGCCGAATGGAGTAGCTGGAACAGATTTGCTGGGCATAGCTGGAAGACTAGCGATCGAATCTGCCATTCCAGTTGGCGAAGGTTTTCTACTTCCATCACGACCATCATCACTCATCAAGCCTTGTCCAGGGAGTGGTGAAGTCAACCCTCTTGTAGCAGCGTGATTGGCAGATGCTGGGACAGCAGAGAATTGTGGCCATTCAGCAGTCTTTAAGGATGTGTCGAAAGGTCGATTACCGAAAGCACGTGGTGGTGTTTGTGAAAGAGGAGCAAGATCAAGAGCAGCAGAGGCGGCGGAAAGTCGCTAGTGTCAGGTCAGAACTCAAACGAGCATTAATTGTAGAATTTGTACATACCTTATTATCTTGTTTAGGAATTCCTGGGAATGGATCATCATCACCCATTTGAAGGTATTTGACAGAACCTATTAAGTCGAATCAGTATCTATTTTGTTATTGTTCAGAGGATATTATACTCACTTTGAGCACCCTCTGCATCAACATCATCATCCTCTGCCCAATCTCTTCTACTAGGATCAGCCATTACACTCAAGCTCAATTTTTCCATGCCAAAGGTCCCTCCATATGTGCTGGTTCTTCTACTACCTGGCATACTCTTAGCGCCGTTAAGACCTTCTCGACCTGGTGGACCGATAGGAGCAGGAGCACCTTTCGTATCAGGTACAGAAGCTGTCGTTGCGTGAGGTAATCGACCTGGAGGTGTGGTAGGTGCTGAAGCAGCTTCACCTGAAGGTGTATTACCATTGAGTAATTGACGTTCTTCAGCAAGTTGAGAAGCTTCAAGTTCTTGCATTTGCTGTTCGAATCGAGCACGTTGAGCATGTCTTGCTCTTTCATGTTCAAGTCTCTTAGCTTCAAGTCTTTCAGCGTGTTGAGCCTATGGAAAATTTTTCGACATCAGTAAAACTCTCAATATTCCCTTCTTTCGTGCACAATATTTCGCTACCACACCACATCATGGAATTCTCTAAACACTCACTGAATCAGCAAGATCTAAAGCATCATGACCGTTTGCTGGTTTGCCATTAACCTCTTCTGACTTGTTCACTTCTGTATCAGAGTGAGTGGCAGCAGCATTTAATCTTGTCGTAGCGACAGTTGGACTAAGAGAAGTAGTGTCGGTAGTCATTCTAAAGTGGTGAGTTTTGATTTTTGAAAAATTGGATTATCGAGGCTATGAATAATAATCATAAACATTTAGCATTCCAGACTATTCTATGGCCATACAAATATGTAATATACATACGTTTATCTCGGTAATCCTAAAATTCTATTATAGTGATTAGTTGAAAAGGATAAAATTGATGTTGCGAAAAGTCTGTAGTTGTTTGAATGCGGAAAATGTATTGAAATCCAAGAAGCAAATTTTGTGTGATGTAAAAGGTTTTGTGTAATCAATGGATTCACCGTTCATCAAAGGTGTGTTCAAATTCGTAATAATTCGTTTTATTTTTTCGTTGATAACAATGTTGCCAGAATTTATGAAGAGGAGTTATGCAAATACAGCAGTAAGATCAGTATACATACATATCAGAACATACATATCATTGAATACAAAAAATGATGAAGGAAAAGTGATTGATTTCTCACTTCTTGTTTGAAGGACAATGAATGTGGTTATGCTCAAAATGAGGACTTACCTTGAAATTTCCGTCGAACGTTTTTCCCCTCTTTTATTTTATTTTTGTCGAAAGTTACAAGATCTTGCTAGTGAAAACAAGATCTAGAATCAATACTAGTACAAAGTATTACAACTTCAGAAGAGATGAGTTTGATAGATATTTTTTATCTTTCGTTCAACAGTGAAAATAGTACGAAATGAGTACCTTCTTTTTTATCTTTTTGCTTTTCTTTCGCATTTCATTTTTGCTTTTTGGTTGAACATGAAATTTGGTTCAAATTGATTTTCTCGAATAAAGTACTCAGACCCACGTGGGATTATCTATATATGATGAGTAGTAGTAACATAATGCCAAATCAGGAAACGCCGATTTAAAGTTCCGTTATCAGTTTCAATCTAGTGGCATCCTATATGAACAGAATCTGACAGGATTTTGATGTCAAGGTTGTATGCATCATCCAGCATATTGGAGCGTTGAGCAAAACGATGTATCGGGCGATCATGCAGGCAATAATGCAACTAATATCTGCTGCAACATTGGTTGGTCATGGATGAAATGAAAGCTATGCCATCACGGATATACAAAATCCACCTTAGATACCCTTTCTATCAGACTTTCCTAGATCAATCTAATCTTGGTAAGATCCGCTTAGTTGGACTATGAGGAGAGATACACAACAGTCAGTAAATGCTTGTAGATCATAATACTAGTCATAGTGAGATCGTAGATAAGGGGTTCACTGACTTTGGTGAAACCAATTTGCTTAGACTAAGAGGTTTGAGCAATTTGTCAGCGTTTGCTAAAAGTTTTGGTCATCAGTATTGCTTGCAACTCACCTTCTCTCGGAAACATTGTCTGCACATGTCAAGACCCCTATGTACGAAGACGAAAGTTAGTCCCATCTGCTATTTGTCTTCTTTCGTATATAGTTCTACATCCTTTGGTTATTGAGAGACTACACATACCATTTTCTAGAAAACAAAATCCGTCAGCATTCAAACTCGAAAGAATCATGTAAATGAGTATGATAAAATAGCTTACCTGATGAGACCGGCTTGGTGAGCACAGACTCGACATTGTCGAGAACCTTTACCGTAGTTTCTTGGTCTAATACACATTAAAACAGAGCCCAGTCAGTCAAACATATTCCATTTAATGGCTTCAACCCTGATTGTATCCTCCTTCCAGTCCTTTCCTCGTGCAGTCGCCTTGTGAATGTTGGCCCCGTTGTATGTTTTACGAAAACAGTGATGCTGCTTGAGCCAAGATCCGATACCTATTATCCGATTCTTCAACTTGCTGGTACATCCACTCCATACACCAATATCTGAAATTCTATCTATGTTCTATGTCCTTAATCTAATCCAAACATCCAAAGACTGATATAGACGCTTACCGGGAGAACCAAACGTTAGAGTGAGCCCTATAACCATGATAGAAATCAGCATTATTTCCTCTATTTTCCCGTCCAAACCATGTTTTCTATACTCACATATTGAATTAACTTTTGTTGATTGACTTTAAAAGTCGTTTTTTGATGTCTAAGATAACGAAAAGAAAAAGACGAGAGTTTAGCCCTAATCTTGTATTATCTTCTCCTATTATTGATCCTTTTTATCTAATATTGAATATCGTCTGACACCTTTCTTTCTATCCTGATTTTATAGCTTTTCTTATATCCTAGTTCTTCTGGTCTGGCGTGCTGATGGGATGGTTCTGGACTGGTATACTTACTTGATGAAAAGTTGGCTCAAACGAAGGTTGTGATTTTGAAGTCTAGCTTTCTATCAAAAAATGGCTTTAAACTCGTAAGTGATGTTGAAAAACCTCGAATTCGTCGTTTGCTAGGTAGACTCTGGCAGGGAAGCTGCAGTGAAGCATAATCTCAGAGCCAAAGCGAAAATTGTTGAAACCCCCTCACCGTACAAAAATCCCTACTATGAAAAAAGCGTGGCGATTTGGTTGATCGAAATTACCGCTAACTCCGATAATCCATCAAAGTGTGGCAGGCTATATTCTCAGGCACCTTTGTTTACATGTTGTAGAGTATAGTTATCAGCCTCATGCATGATATCTATTTACAGCTAGCTTGAATATGGATATGTTATGACAAATGTATATACTAACGATATATATGTAATTGATCGCTACTGCAATAAATCTCAAATCTCGACCATACTGAAGGCATCCACACAACAGAACTCCTTAAGGGATATGAAACAGTATAACAAATGGGACCGAGTGTCGGTCAGCTTGATCGACCGCTCGTCATACACCTAGCAGAATCATCAATCAGCTCACATCAATGAATCCTTCACAAAGCACAATTGCACTCACGTATTCCACCTCTTCTTATAATCTCGGAGTTCTTCGCTCTCCTTCTTGAGTTTATCAGCCACCATATCCCACCTCGTCATTTTCTTGTCTTCAGCTACAATTCCATCCTTACAATTATCTGCTTTATTTTCTTTGCAGTCGTCAATGATTTGGACATCTTCGTCCAACGGAATAATGTCAACTTCGATGGTTATCTTGCTTGCGATAGGTGGAGCGAATTCGACTGCGGGGATTATGTCTCAGCTCTAACAGATGCTTTGGTTCAGTGAGGGGAGGAACTTACTTATCGGATCTCGATCCGCAATTTCTAGCGCTTTATCCAGCAAAGCATCCAATTCCAGATAACCTTGATTCTTTACCACCTTGACAAACTGTACTTCGTCTTCATCGTCTTCCGTGACATCAATTATTTCAATAGGTACTAGCTTCGGATTTTTGATTAGGTCATTATCGATTTTTGATGATGTATTTCCATTGTGCTGAGAGGTAGGATTTTCTCTTCTTTTCTTGCTTCTGTTCCATTCATCCTCACTTATTATCTCCAAATCGGCATCTTGGGTGTCTGTGTTCAAACAAATTTCCATCAGGTTTTCGTTGTCCACGTCCTTCTCATCCTCGTCAGAATCGCAATCGATCAGAATTGGATTGTCCCGATTAGTGCCTATGAGATGATTAGATTTTGTGGCTAATGCAGTACTCGTACTGACGGTTGGATGTTCTTGCTGATGCTTAACGCTTCCTACTTGAACAAGTGTCGATTCTGCCTCAGAAGTGATATTGATTGTCAATGATTTGTTATCATCGTGAAGGAATTCAGCCGATACATCAATCATGCTGGTTCCATTTCCGCTGAAAGAACTAGCATGTATGCCTTCCATAGACGATATCTGGACGGTACTGACGATGTCAGGAGATGGATTTGTCGATGGTTCTGGTGTACGGATGACAAGGGGAGTAGATCCCGAAGATGAAGTAGAAGGTGGAAATAACGAGGGGGTTGTAGGAATTTTGTAACCGGGAGGGCGATTCAGACATTTCTTGGATGAGCAAAGACTACAATACTGGGATTAGCTTTCGAACAATATCAACATCTCAATCCTGACAGCTTACCATTGGGTTTTGGCTGTTATTTGAAGACAGATCATTGTTAGTAATCTTTCATACATTATCATCGAAAGGATCTTACAGCACATACCGAATAAGTCCGAGTAGAAGGCAAAGATCTGTTCACCTCGAAGCAATACTTTCTTCCTTTTCAGTTTCCCAATTACGCATCCCACATCAATAATGGAAGTCTCGAAGCACATTTGTCTAGAGAATTGCCAATTTACATTGTTGTTACAACGATGCTGAGCAACGATTGCAGGATATCAGCTGAATCTCTTTCCGTATGAATAGATACACGCATTTTGATTCAATAAAAAAGAACATACATTTATAGCTCTAGCCATACCTAGGCCCAAGCATATATAATCTTGTTCTTGATAAGTTTCATCGAACAATAAATCTTTGTTGAAACCAAGTCCATCTGGATCTCCAATTTCAAGGGGAAAAGTGAATAAAACAAATTCTATACCTCTAACACTGATATCGCCTTTCGATTTTACACCCCATCCAGTACTTTTAGCTCGTTTGTAGGCTGCTGAAGTCGATTTGCCTTTACTTTGACCTTTAAGACCAATAATCGTAGCGGTATCGGATACAGTAGGTTTGACGAAAAGACCAGCTTGGTTATTGAATTCTGGCACAGAACGTAAGTGGACTTGCTTGTTAGATAGTGCTGATAAGAAGTTTGTTTCGATTCTGTTAACGCAATTGGTTGTCAATTGAATTTTCTTCAAAGAGAAGGAGGAAAAGGTATAGTATAGGTAAAAAATGACTAACTTCTCAAGCCAGTAATCCGGAATCTTGTTGCTTGATAACTCTTTCTGAGACGCCGAACTATTTCAGGTAATTTAGCTATTTTTGAATAAGCAGAAGTTTGCGACGACTGACTTACATCAATCCAATCATCTTTATTAGGGTGTCCTCATTATCGTTCCTCTTTGCTAGTACCTGAAGGAATGTTGGATCAAAAGGCATCCAAGAGAGACGACCACATGAGTTTGCGTACTTACCCCTGTGATTGGGTTGATAAATAGATGCCTTCTATCATAGTACAACTCTGAGGTCGCTCTGATTGGAGGTTTGATCAAACCATCTAATACAGCAAAGAATTCATGAAATATGTGTTCGAATGCGCATAATTGGTGAAGTATATGTATGGCTTCATCGGTGTTCTTGGGTGCTATTGCTAGTTGTGAGCTGGAAGGGTTGCTAGGAGGAGGAGTCAATGAGGAAGATATGGAGGAAAAATCCCTTTTTCGTGCTGAAGAGGAAGAGGAAGGTGAAGAGGCTGATGAAGCTGAGGTTGACAATTCTCGATATGTATTGGATGCCCTCATGATTATATTAGATGAATATGCGGTATGCAATAAGTCATAGTAAACGGTTGATAGGTATTATATGATAGATTATCATGATTGATAAAAATGAGTTAGTTGGATGAAGGAGGAAAAAGGAAAGAAGAAGGGAAGAAATGATGAAACGATGATAAAATATGCATGTTTTCCTTTCACCCCAAAGAGTCGTTTTCCTTCGAGTTCCTGAAAGTGTAATGTTCGCTGATGAGTGATGGTCTGTAACCTATGAGCATTGCCCCACTCTGTAGTCTGACGATGTTTTGATGGTGAAACGACCCTAAATGATCTCTGAATGGGGAAAAGGCGACTTGTTGATTTAATTGAATTTTCATTAGTGCTTGATTTTTGGCAACAGAGTCAATCTTGAGATTTTGTCTGACATATATAATACATCCTAAGCAGCAACTAAAACCCAAATATATCATCCATTGTATCCTTTTTCTTCTTCGTCTTAACCTTCTTTTTCACCTGAGATGTGTCATCACCTAGAAGTGCCAACTCATTCTGCTTTTCCGTTGTTTGACTCTTCTTTATTTGTTTGATAGGCCCGTTTATGGCCGAGTCTGTCAACTCAAAGGTTTGTTTATTCTTTGGGTTCTCCGTTTTCTCGAAAATCACGTCCATATCAAGTGGTCTCTTCTTCTTTTTCTTCTTTATGGTATCAACAGTCGAAGGTGTGGAGGAACTTATGACATCAGGTGTCTCCTCCAGCGCTTGGGAAGCTTTTGATCTCTTTCTCATGTCCTCCTCCGCAGTATCATCATTTGTAATCGAGAAAAGGTGTGAAGATGTTTTGTCCGATCTTTGAGCTGAACGCATATCAGAACTATTATTGCGTGAAAATTTAGGTGAATTTGCACGTGATTCTGACTTGTCGAGTAAACCTGTAAGTTTAGGTTCAGAAGATGAGGCTGAAGGTGTAGCTGATGTTGATACCATTCGCTCAACTTTTTCACCTAATTCCACTTCTACTCCTGAAAGACCCATTTCAGCTATTATATCTTGTTTGTTAGGTTTACTTTCTCTTTGATCCGTTCTGATCCCGTTATCCGCCTTGACATCCCCTTTGGTATTTTTCTGTTTTAATTTTGATTTTGACATGATACCTCCTGAGCTGATCAATCGTTCTAAATCCATACCTAAGCCATTTGCTATATTCAAAGTAATCGTAAACAGTCTAGCATAAATAGCTAAAACACTAGTTTGCAAAGGTAGGAAATGATGTAATTCGATGACTTGAGATGTTAGGCGTTGAGCAGTGAATAACGATTTTATGGTCTATGATTGAATGGACACGAGATCAGCACCTTCTTTCGTCTATTATCGATACTGTGAGAGATGTGATCAAGACGCTTACACAATTGACCAATCGTTCTCCTCGTAATTTCCGCTTCTCCCATTTTTGCTGATCATCACTAGGTGCGTCTTTGATATAAGTGAGTAACGCTTTACCGATCCTCAGTACCTCATACATCCGTCGTAGAAAGAGCTGTGTACGGTGTTGGTCCCTAGCTCTGAGAAGTAAAGTCTGCAGAGATGATAATTCCGTTGAAAGATGAGATGAAACTGATGAGTGTATCTGTATTCGATATAGGGGTGTTGAAGGGCCGCCTAGAGAAGGCGAAGCGGAGGTGGACATCCTGCCTGATTTGAAGGTCATTCACTGTGGTTATATCGATGTCCTCGACATAGCCTGGGCGTAGGTAGCAATCATCAATGAGTGAGTTTATGATCACTTTCTTGAATATCTTGCACTTCAGAATCAAATTCGGTTAATAACAAAAAGATCCTTCTTTTGAACCAAACTTAAATTGATGAGTGATACTTTCCGCTGGAACGGTTGAGAGTGCGAGTCACGTGCTTTGTCGCCTAAGTAGGTTGCCGAAATCAAGAAATCGTACGAGAAAATTACACGAGGAGGACCGTGCGTTTGTTTACATCCGTACAGTAGTACTCGTATATGTACTCGTATATACCACGCGTCCAATAATTTACGTCAATAATATTTGAATTCATCGAAAAATAAAAGTAAATACAATATCTATTGACAACATCTTTTTTATTTTCTTCATCTTGCATCACAATTACAAGAGGAAGTGTTCTGGATTTGACAATATGGCAGTAACAATGGATGGACCTTCGTCCAACCTTAGAAAGAGAAAATCAAACGGTAACCTCAATTCCGATAATATTCTTAATGGAAAATCAACTGCTCTGTTGAAGATCAATGCTATGCCTACTGAACATGGTCAAGAAATGGATAAAAAGTTAGATGAACATCGGGAGTGAGTAACAGTTCAGTCCATTATGTTCAGCTGTCTCTTGAGATCCTAAGATCAATAGCTAATTTCAGCATATCGTAATCTAGATACGAATTTGGTGGTCCAGGTGGTGTTATCGCCATGATGGTTGGATTCCCGCTTCTTATGTGTGAGTGACAGTTGTTACATCTTATACGTTCGGTGTGACTATGGCTGAAAATTACTGCGATGTAGACTACCTTTGGATATGTCTTTGGTACTATCAAGGTAAATTTGTTTACCCATCATCAGCAAACGACATTCGACCTTTCCTCAACAAGATGGGTCAGCATATCTACGAGGTGAGCTGCACAAAACACGATTTGATCCATAACGTCAGCTGATATTCTTCTCTTTCAGGGAGCATATCCGACCAAATTCGCTTGGGTCACTTATTGTGGTCTCACCGCTATTCAACTTTTTTTCGCTCTTATTCTACCCGGTCTCGCTCAAAATGGTCTTCCAGTTCCCTCATTAGGATACAAAGCCCTTCCTTACCACTGTAACGCACTTTACTCTTGGTACGCCACGTTGATCCTTTCATACGTCTTACACAAGACTGGTGTATATCGATTACCATGGATCATCGAAAACTATGGTCCAATCATGACAGTAGCTTTGATCGTTTCATTTTCAGTATCAATCCTCATCGATGTCTGCGGTAGACTTTTCCATTATGGTGGTAAACCAATGCGATTATCTGGAAATATCATCTACGACCACTTTATGGGTATCACACTCAACCCTAGACTTGGTAGAGTTGATTTGAAAATGTTCGCCGAAGTTAGAGTGCCATGGGTCCTATTGTTCTTAATCTCACTCTCTGGTGTAGTTAAGCAATATGAGGAACTTGGTAGAGTTACCTACAACATGTGGCACATGCTCTTGGCTACTGGTTTATACATGAACGCCTGTGCTAAAGCTGAACACATGATTCCTCAAACTTGGGATATGTTCCACGAAAAATTCGGTTGGATGCTGATCTTCTGGAATATGGCCGGAGTGTGAGTACAGCTGTCCTTCGCAAAGCATCGTTTGAATGAACGCTGATAACACCTTTCCATTGTGACATAGACCATTCACATACTGTTACCCAACCATTTACATGGTTAGAGCTGCGTCATCAACATACGAATTCCCGTTATGGGGTAACATTGCTATGTTCGTTACACTCGTTACATTCTACTACATCTTTGATTGTTCAATGGCACAAAAATCAAACTTCAAAATGCACCAACAAGGTGAACATAATCCAAGAAAAGCATTCCCCGTTTTACCTGGATCTGATCTTAAAGATCCATCTTATATCCAAACTAAACATGGTAATAAGCTTTTAACAGGTGGATGTTGGGCATATGCAAGAAAGATTAACTATACTGCAGATTGGATTCAAGCTTGTACATGGGGTTTAACAGCTGGTTTCAATACACCAATTACTTTATTCTATCCAATTTTCTTTTTAGCTGTTTTAACACATAGATGTGGAAGGGATTTCGCCAAATGTTCAGTTAAATATGGTGAAGATTGGGATGAATACTGTAAAGTTGTTAGATGGAAGTTTATACCTGGTATCTACTAGACAGATAGATCACATAGAATTAGAATAGAACAGAATATATATAGTGTGAAGAAGAGAGATAGCGAATAGAGATTTAGCTGCACAATCCTACGGCGAGTCGTATATTAGTCGTCCATGGACATAAGACAAGTTGAATCCCAAGTATATGACTCGTTTAAGCGCACATAGTGTTTCTAGTTTCACAATAGATCTCCATTTATTCCATAGAGACACATGCATTGATACAAATGCGCCGTAAAAACAATGTTTATCTCGTTTTGTCGGTGCGATGCATGCAATGTTTTTAGCACGTATATGTGAACTGAAACCCGAAGTGCCACAATCACTACCCGTGTTATGGGTTATTATGAGTGGGTTCTTGGTGGATTAGGCCGATAAATCGGGGATTGAATCCAAAACATGGTGATGTTCTGGTACACACCATTAAAAGTCACGTCGTGTCACTGTAGAGAGAGTCAAGAATACCATTTGTAAGCGGTTAAGCTGATTCAGCTCGTTTATCTGATCTTGATTCAACTTATCTTTTGTTTATACATTCTTATCTAGCATCATCTGCATTTAGTGATACTTTTTTTGGTGAGTTCGAGTTTCGGATTTGAGTCTCTGATCGTTCGATTGATAAGCAAAAATATGGACTTGAGTGGGAGGAAAGGTATAAATAGATGAAATATTCTAGATTTTGGGAAATCAACATTTCTTGTTATCGATATAATCACTTATCCCATCTTGTATTTTCATAATCATCACTGTATTACTACTATTCACAGACCATCTAGCCTTTACTGTATCAATACTCGACTGTTTACTTAAATCACATTTACATTGCTAAAAGCTAAACTGACCTATATCTCAATTCATATAACTCCGAATAGAAAAGAAATTTAAGTAGATAAATTATACAAAATGGTTAAAGCTATTGAATCCCACCAAGAATTCAAAGACCTCGTGAGTATCCTATTCTCATCTGAACTATCCTCATTGATGACAGTATAATGCTGACATACTATTCCTTTTTTGATAGATCTCAGGTTCTCAACCAGTTGTAGTTGATTTCTGGGCAACATGGTGTGGTCCATGTAAAATGATTTCACCTCATTTCAACAAACTTGAAGAAAAATACCCAGGTGTCAAATTCGTTAAAGTTGATGTTGAAGAACAAGAGGTAAGTCATAATTGCTTCGTCTATCATCCTGTCCCCGTCAATGATTTTTATACGTATCGAGGGATAATGTCACTGATTTTTCGTTCTAACTTCAACCTATATAGGAAGTTGCCAAAGAAGCTGGTATCAAAGCCATGCCAACTTTCATCGCTTACAAAGATGGTCAACCAATCGAAACTGTTACTGGTGCCGTTCCAGCTAAGCTCAACGTAAGTCTTATCTCTTCTCATATAAAGTTGTTCTTCAACAAAGCTAACACGGTTTTGATCAATAGGCTCTCCTTGAAAAAATCTCTGCTTAAACAGTAAAAAATATAGAACCATTTGAGAATAGAAGGAGAAGGGGAGACAGATAACATAACGACTTCAATCAATGCATGTTTGAAATCTAGTGAATCGTTGTTAGGTGGAAACTAATAAAGCTCAAGTGGGGATCCTGATAAGCACGGCATGACAAAGCTGAGTAATAATCGGCACTGAATTGATAAGCTCTCTGCTCATACAGTTTGTCATATGAGCTGTACATGCTAATTGACAAATAAATCTACGGGCTCCTGGTTGATTAATGATGCCGCTGTACTTCACTTTCCAAATCAGATTTATACCGCGACAGAGTATTTAACCTATAATCCATCAAAGTAATCGTTTTCTCTATACCTTCAATGACATCTTGATCTGGACCAGTATCATCATATGCTCGAGCAAAATCTATCAATCTAACTTTTGTATGACTTCTCTTCTTACTTTTGTTTTCAGAATTGTCCTTTTCACTATGGTACGGTGAACGAACAAATGGAGATGAGTTGTCTAGTTCACCATGTACAACGTAAATGGAGGAACCAGTAAATTTCATATTTGTTCTACTAACCGATTCTTTCAATTCAATCAATTGTTGTCTTATATCTTTCATCGTTGAAACAGTACTTTCAATCTGATCCAGGTCATCTCTTTTCGATTGATACCCTTTGTGATTGGTACTGTAATGGTTCTTAATCGCATGACCTTTCGGTATTATCTTATCAATAGGAGAAGGAAATAATCTAATGAAAGCATCATCCAACGTGTCGCAATTCTCTCTTTGGGTATCACTTGACGATCTTTTCAATGATCTACCATATTTCTTATCTGTTCTGATTGTTGTATAGTCACCCGTTTTGGAATCTTTTATACTCGTCTACGTAAACAAAGCAATAAGACAAGAATCATCAGTAAATCAAAACTTTACAGTAAATTTGATCGTTGTCAAGATTGATACAGTACTTACATCCGCCCAAACCAATTGTACAGAATCCAAATAACTTGTACTTTCTCTTACTTTTTGCTTCATCTTTCTCATTTTAGCTTGCGTTGTATCTGCTGAATTGGGATTAACCATATTTCTACCTAGTTTTATATCAAATTCAGATATTGTTTCGAGTTTAAATCCATATTTCTCATTTTTCAACATTAAAGCCTAAATCATATTATCAGTCATCAGCGTATAAGAAGATGTACGATGTGCTGATATCTTATTTTTGTATAATCTCATTGCAGAATGAAATTGTCAAGTCATGGTACAGTATGTGGCAAACTTACGTTACGATGAAAATCAGAAGTATTTGTTCTTTTCAAAGTCGGTCTAGCACAAATGTTCAAATTATCCCCATCATCCAATCCGTGGTCCAATATCACTGTCACCTGACTATCAGAAAAGTGACTAGAATACGTTTCTGCCATTGTGTCAACGGGAGTGGGGGTTATAGAGGTCTTTGACGCTGTCAGGAACCGGTTGAAACAACCTTTATATTTTGGTACCCATTTGCTTATTTCGTGTGATCTTTCATCACCTCTTTTGACTCTTTGATAAAATTCAATTTCTGAATCATGTGTAGCCTACAGCAAGGAAAATCTGTCAGTCTGATTTTTATGTTGTTTTCGAATGACTTATTCTTTTCCCCGATTAAAACAGAAACTCACCTTTATGATCATCTTGCCAGTTGGATCGACTGATATACCACGTTCATGTCCGCCACCCGTATCTAATTCCTTCAAGAGATATGATGGAGGCGCTTGGATCATTTCCAGTTGATTGTGCTTGGCATCATGAATGAAACCAGATAACCATTCATCCTCTTTTTTTTCCGCATCTGAAATGTCTTCCTGTGATCTTACTGAGTCGTATTGACCCCGACGAATCCAAGGTGACCATGCTTTGCCACCTGTCGTGGGATTTCGGTTGGAGCTTTTCAAAAGATTGGGAAATGTATAATTACGTCTAAGATCGCTACTTGGACTGAGCAAATATGACAGGTGTATTGATTCAGCTAAAGGTGTCTCGATAACTGAATCTAGATCTGAGTGTGAGTCTGAGTCTATATCGGTTGAGGACATGATCGGTGCCTTTTTGTTGGACTTGATAATAAAGATGAAAGTATCAGTAATGATAATCTTGATTGGGTTATGATGAATACGCTATGACTGACACTGCAAGAAAAACTGAAATTGACAGATACTGTAGTGTTGACGTCTTTTGTCTTAATCTGGGGGAACAGCGAAAACACCTTTTATCGTATTGTGTGGCCAAATCAGCCATGTATACTGTATCTTGATCGGAGAAGAAGACGGTGTGGAATTTGGAAAGAAGGCCTCGTTTGTTTTATTCGCGCACGTTGTTACTCGTAACTTGGGTCTTCTGATTACTCTTAACGTGTTATTGGCGATAAAACCTTGATTGTCATACTGACTATTTCTAGAAAATTTCCCGAACTACGAGTATCCTTTTTTAATTGAAGTTATACCTAGCCATATGGAATTCTGTGAGAATCGAAGTCCGAAATTTTGAGTAGACGAAGTTCAGAAACAGCATCTGAGCCGTTGAGTCTTGCGATATTTTTCTAGCGAAACTAAGGATGCATATATCGTTTAGCCATCAGTCCTTTGATCGGCGAGTAAGTGAGCTTCCTTTCCAGCAATCTGAAATAGGATTGTCAATTTACCCTTTGAAAATAGCCCCCTTTAGAGCCGTGTGGCAGTACAGTAAAAAACGATGGACAGGCAGAGTGTGGTCATGGTTACCATGTTGTGAGCTGAAAACTGCTGACTTGAACCAGTGAGTCCTTGCTGGCTAACACCTGTACTCCCGCTTAATCGCCATATCAGGATGACAGTTTTTCCCTCCTTTGACTCTTCAGTAGATTAAAATCGATGACAGATTATTTAGGCGAATTATTCAAGCCAAGTATACCCTACCGAAGACGTACTTCCCTTTGGAAGTTTAGCGAATTGATTCGTATATATCGTCTGTAAGCTCAAAGTCTTTGGTGATGTAGCCTACTGTCAGCAATACCCAATATGCATGAAAATTATACGTATGACTATTCATATCTATTGTATTATAATTTTCTGTAAAGTTTTTTCTTTGATTATGTGTAGTCTATTTTCTCTTTGCCTTTTTCATGTTTTGGCTTACTTTTTTTATGTTTGCTCTCCTTTTCTACCTCTAACCTATATACTCAGGTAGAGTTTATGTTTAGTAACCTTTACCATCACCTTTTACTGATGTGATTTGGTTGTGTTTGGCTAAACATCCCATGACTCTGTTTACGTCACCTAAAGGAGCAACTGGGTATTTGTCACCTTTATGTTCAAGTAATCTTCTTAATTCGTGTGGATAATCAGTGATGATACCTGTATTGAGATATGAAACAATTTAGCATATTTAGTCACTTCTTCGTATTTCGTATGAAACTGATAACTTACCGTCAACTCCAATATCGAGTAAATACTCATAAAGGTTCTTTCGGCTACAATCAAAAAAACTTGATGTCAGTCTAAATATCGAAGTAAGTAACAGGAATAGACTTAATTCGCAGTCCAAGGTTTTACCCCAATGGAGAGTTCGTGAGCAGTCTCAACCATTTCTTTACTGGCGAATCCAATCCAACCTTTTTGAGAAGGATCAACAGCACCTCCAGTTGATGCGGACTATGTTAAAACAGTGGAATTCGTTAGCACACTGCTAGATACGTAGCTCAAGAGGGAAAAAGATTTACAGCTGTAGCGGATGGGGAAAGGAAATCGACACCAATTGAAGCGGCAGCTCTAGCTACTCTTTCTCCAATAGTTTCACCGGGGAAAGTATCGATGTCAATTCCAGCTAACCAATTTGAAGGTCCTGAAGCATGTGTGGTAAGGTTACCAGCTTTACCATCGGGATATACTTTGTATACTAGCAGTGATAACGATTTAATCAATATAGGAATAGTGAAGTGTTTCGTGAAAAAAAAAGAAGTATAGCTCACAAGTGCTATCATCACATAAAGCTGAAGTTCTTAATTGGGGATACCATTCTTTTGATAACTTGAGAGCTGTCCATTCAAATGATTGATGGGTAACTCTGTCCCAAATATTGTATTTACCATAAACGTCTCCAATAGCTTTAACGAAATCTGATGCACTTCTAGTTAGATTATGATAATCTCCATCGACTTTGGTTTCAATGTTGAATAAAACTTCTTCATCAGTTGCACATGATACGAAATCAAACATTTCTGATAATGTTGATAATTTTGTTCCTGGGTAAACCTCTAGAGGGGAGTAGTATGCTTCAGCTCTATTGACGAAAAGTCCGGTTGAGAGTTATCCAATAAAAAGATATAACCTTTCTATACTCACCTTGGAAAGGAAATGAATCTAATCTTTGGGTACCACAATCAAGGGTCTTGACTTGAGCCAATGTTCTTTTGGTTGATGGAAGACAATTAGTTCAAACAAATTCAATAGTATGAAAGGGGACCAATCTGCACTCACAAGTTGGCGATGTATTTACCAACATAAGGATACATCGGGTCATTATCCATAACTGCACCTGTATCTTTACATTTTGTAGGATCGATGTTCTCATCATGCCAAACAATCAAATGTCCATCTTGGGTTAAACCGAGATCCATCTCAAGAGATGTGACACCGTTGATAAGACCCCATGCGAATGAAGGAAGAGTACTATTTCAACACGATTGAATATCAGTCTTGTCTCCTCCACATCGATTGACAGGGTCAAACTTACTTTTCGACAGTCTCCCCTCGACCACCTCTATGACCTTGTAGATCAAAGTACTTTGAGTAACTCCATCGCTTAACAGGGGAAGCGGAAGCGAGACCTAGAACAAGGGAGAGGAGAGCGATGGATCGCATTTTTAAGGTATGTGCGGTGGAGAGGGAAGACGAGGATGAAGATGAAGAGAGGTTGAAACAACATGTTAATCTCACCTCAATTGTGTCACCTTTTATATGTCAGCAGAAGATGCGGAATGAGAGTATGGGACAAAGGTGAACGTGTGTATATGTTGTTATCCATCGATCAAGATATCACGTTCTTCAACATTCTTTTCTCCTCATGAATGTATGAATTTTGGGGTACTTGAAGCATAATAGACATCAAAGATTATCAAGAAGCCAAATGATCAGAAGCTCAATTGAGTCTGATAAGATGAAGAATATTCGTGTTCCGGATCAACGTTATCGAGCAATTATCTATGTTTGTAGATAAACGTGCGTTAATAACATAATTTGATAAGGTAAATTTAGATTAATAAAAAAACCTCGAATGCTTCCCGATAAAGTCTTGGCAAAAGCCTCTCGCGTCATTTGGATAACTTTTAGCATTGTTCAATGTGTGTCTGTATATGGTTTCATTGTTGAAGACTGGATTGAGTATCGAGTACCTGCTTTTGCCGAGGGGTTTTGCGTTTAGGGTGAATGAACAAGCAGTACCAATCATTATAGTCACGGAGTAACATTGTGGTCGCATAGATACAAGTTTTCGAAGCTGTGCCATAATGTTGTACTCATTGCTTCGAAAGTGCTTGATGTAGATGTAGATATCAAACGGTTTGACGATTTATATTGATGAGATAGAGGACGATAGGACCGAGGTATTTAACCGAGATGAGTAAACTGCCACAAACGTAAATAGTTTATAATACCGAAAGATAAGATGAAGATTTTTCCAGAGTGGTATGTTACGCGTTTCTATCAATGTCCCATGTCGAAGTGTATAAATTTTGATTTATTTGTGATTTCTTTTCTTTCTTTCTTCTTTCCTTCTTCTTTTCACTATGGGCCCGGCTCGATCTCTTCTTAATTTGAAGAGCTCTCAGCGATATTCGACTGAATGGAAGCGTCCCAATATTTTAATTAGATTGACGTATATTTCCTGTCGACGGGAGAGTTTAACGGCTATTCCCTTGAAAGATTTTCTTTTTCTATCAAAATCTTTTATCGGTTCCCTCTTTTTGAGGTTGAGCTGATAGAAGATTTAGAATTGGAAAACAACCGTTATTTCATATCCTTGCTTAATGTTAGATCATTGATCTTTGAAGATTTGGGAGAAACCAACGGATTGACATATTTATTTCTCTTTATATAACCTATTTTGTATTTTCACTTGACATATATAATAAATTCAAAATCATGCAGAATATATTCAATCAGATACATGCTGTACACGAACATCCTTACTTTGATGTTATTGAGAGACAATCATCATGCAGATATCTCTATTGTACCCATTTCTTTCCACGAAATCTCGATAATTCATTTAAGCCCACAAAATCAACAGACTCACCGGTAATGGAAATGACGCCAAAAGTTGAATTTCAACATTGCAACTTCTGTTGTCTTTCTGTTCTGCTTCACCTCAAAGATTGTTTCACTAAGCTCGTCAAAATGATATAATGACCTCACGCATAAAACAGGTATTACGACCTGCTCTTCCTCCTCATGTCAGCTTACCATCAAAACCTGTCAAAGCAGTAAGAGATCCACCTGCTATACCATTCTTCAAGGATCCTGGACATACTATACCTACAAAATGGGGATTATATCGGCCTCTTCTTAGATTGACAGCAAGTACAGAGACTTCAACGTCTCATGTATCTATTGGTCGCGAAATTAGAGAAAGATGGAAGGCAACTAAGGGATTAACTTCTGTACCAAAAGTTAGATCATTCTTAAGTGAATATTATGAACTTTTAGATCATTTAATTTCGGATAAAGCAGAACATGTTAAAGAAGTTAAGATACTCGAGCATAAATTAAAAGAGAAGCATGATAAAGCTGATTTAGAAAAAGTCAGAAAAATAGAAGAATTGAAAATGAAGCATGAAGAAGAGAACAACACAAAACCTAAATTAACAGGATCATTTCATAGACCAACATTATTTAATATACCTTTACCTAGAATGAAACCACAACCTAAATCAATTGGATCAATGATACATAATAGATTAAGATCAAGAGAAAGAAGAATGGTAAAAAGAAAAGAATATTCAAGTTTATTAAATGATATGAAATTAGAAGTTAATTTTTGGAACACTTTACAATCTCAATCTCAATCGAAATTAGAAGAAAATAATAATAATAATAATAATAATCATACCATTGTACAGGTACAAGTAGATGATTGGAATATATCAAAAGATCCTAGATCACCTGGTGGTTGGGATGGTATTATCAAGAATGAAATTAAATTAATGGATGAAAGGTTCAAGAAAGAAAATCGAAGATCAGAAATGATTTTCGATAAACCTCTATTAGATAGAATAGCTAAAGCAAAAGAAAGGAAAAAACTTTGGTGGAAATCTATAAAAGAGAAGAAGCAACAACACAGCAATCAGTCTAGCTGATTCCTAATTTGCATTCATAAATCGTCAATCATACACAAGTTGACCATGAAGCATTGTATATGCATTGAAATAAATGGGTATCATAGTGCTGGGTATATATCTATACATAAGATACAATCAAGCTTCACCAAGATCAGCTGCAAGAGCCATTCCGACGGCTTGCAAGACTTCTAAAGACGGTTCTTCGCTCAATCCCTTAACGATTTCTTCTGCTTGTACACCCAAAAGATCTTCCTCGACATCATCTCCACTATCCGCCTCATCAACATGATCCTCTTCATCAACATCGTCCTCTGCTCCATCTGATCCATAATCACCAAGAGCCATCAAGCATTCAGTTATGATTTTTGCTTTCTTCGGACCATCCTGTTTACTGTCATTCACCACTGACACCGTATTTTCCTCAAGCTCATTATCAACCGAATCAATCTTTCTTTTACCCCAACCAGAATCTCTCGTTCTTATTTGAATCAACGGTTCACTCAGAGGTACTACCATATAATTGCCTTTCTTCAGTCCTTCTTCCCATTTCGATTTCTCCATAATTTCAATAATCGGATATTCCACCCAAGCTGTACCACTCAACACTTCCGCTAGGGTATTGGAAGGATCTAAAGGTGGATAGTATAGTTTTTGACCTTTTTCATGTTCTGGTGACGGACGTGAGGGGGTGGAATGGAAGGCAAGAATGAAAACGATATCTGTCATCTCTATTGGTATGGTTATTAAGGATTTTAAGGTGGGTAAAGGTTTAGAATCGTTAGAAGCGAAAAGTATTCTTGGATGATTGATCGTTTTATATGAATCATTGGTTGAATTTGGATCAAACAGTTTGAAAGGTATGATGATATGTATGGTTATATTCAGTTGTTTAGTCCTATGAAGGATGATAAGGTTAATATACATATATACATCGCTATAAATGCATTTAAAGCAGTGGCATAGTCCTTATTTGACTGCTGCTAAACTCACTTTGGATTCCAACTTGATTGATTTATATTACGTTTTTCCATTCCATTTGGCATAAAATCAATTTGACAATTTCTCTTCTGTAATTCTCTTTTTAATAAATCTGATTTTTGATGGTGATGATGATGATTTCTTTTGATTTTTTGATTTCTATCATTATTATTATTACGCCGTATTATGTTATTTGATGAGGTAGATTTTATTTCTTCAATTTTAACATTTTCACCCCAACCTATGACTTTTCTTCTACCTTCTTCTAACCATTTATAATCATCTGACCAAACTCCTTGACCATATTGATTTAATGGTACGAATGAAGTAGGATCTCTTATTCCATTACATTCATCCATCGATTTATGCTTTTTGGAACATTCCAATGAACATGTTCTCTTTGAACATCTTGGACAAGTATATTTAGGTGGTGTATAACATACTACACATTTAGTTGTATCGATAGGAGTTGCCGTTGACTTAGCGTTGATAGTGGTATGAGTAGCTGTTGAATTTAATGGTATGGAAGATGGTTTAGAAGGTCCGGCAGTTGAAGATGATGACGAAGGTAGAAAGCTTGGTCGCGCAGGAAGAGGATGATTCATTGTTGCTGATGGATTACAGATTTAATCTGTTCGCTATGATGATTTTGGTTTACGATACTGCTGACGAGGTGTTGAAAGCGTCCTAAAAGGTAATCTAGATAATCCACAACAACAAATCTTCAGATCTCCTCCACATATATATCCTCATGTAACCGGTTCAACTAACTTTTTTTCAGCGAGGTCTGAGCGGTCATCTCCGCTTTTCTAGTGCCTGACTAGTACTAGTGTACCTGCTGCTGGATTATTTCGCAACAGCGATTGATAGATGAAGTTGAAGGGAATAAAGAGTGAAAGCACAATACTCCGAAAGAACGCTGATGCTTGTCGTCAAGGCATGAACAGCCTAATCAGCGACAATCGATTTGGTGTTCGAGGCATGCTGGTATCCTTCAATTTGTATTCGTCATTGACACTATCTTTCTTTCAAACCTGATCTCAATCTTCCTTTCGATACTTAGCTCAACGAATATGGACTAGTTCTGATAGATTTCGCAGTAATAGTGAATCAAGGTGTATAGCAGTAGTGGAGAAGGGGGATATCTAACCTAACCAGAGATCTACTTGAAATGCTGAATAGACCAACGACCATCATGTAAGCCACAATTAATTAATAATTCTGACACACAAGCGCTTGGATCTCTCAGTGATCTGTGGGTCAGGAATCACTCAACAACCGAATTCTTCGGAAGCCTTAGTGAATCTACCTATAAGTCTCAAATAGTGAACCAGACTTCACTACTAGATCATCATCAATTCATGTAGTTCCCGCAATGTTCCCTTTACCCCGTTTCAAAGCTCAATTATTACCAAACATTAGTCAATTTCAGTCAGAATGGTATTTGAAGCCGAGGGAGATCTGAGCGTGGGTTTCTTTTGTAATAGGTCTTGATGGAACTTATCAAATATTTTTGCAAAGAGATGGATGGATAGGTATATGTATATGTATATAAGTCAAAGTTACTATCGAGTGGTATATCAGAATCCCTTCTCTTCAAACAAAACCCTCAAAGAGCTTTCGCCAACTACTTACAGAACATCAATTAGACATAGGTTACTGAACGCCTCAATCTTACTCAATAGAATATACTATTTCATTCAAACATTCTTCAGTCACTGAAGTCAACCCAAATCACTCTGTAACACCCCATCGCATCAATCACCATGTCAGGTCAATCAAGCCTAGCTTACCCAGAAATGGTGAGTACTCGTTTCCTTCTCGATTACATCACTACCAAGCGAATCACATGGACTAACTTTGCATTTTTACCCAATTAGAAAGAATTGTTTGATAGAAACGATCAATGGGCAGAAAGTGTACGACGACAAGATCCAGGAGTAAGTTGAGTGAATACTATGATGTTGTTTTCTCTTGGCGATGAAGAATCGATCTATCCGTGATTGAACTCATGACTGATTACTGAGTGACGTGTCATACAGTTCTTCCCAAAACACTATCCTGGTCAAAGACCTGAAATCCTTTGGATAGGTTGTAAGTAATTGGATAGAATTATTTATACTTGATATCACTTGCTTAATATATGTAACGATTCACGCTCTATAGGCTCAGATGCTCGAGTACCAGAAACTACTATTATGGGTTGTCAACCTGGTGATATCTTTGTTCATCGTAATATTGCCAAGTGAGTTGAAAATGAAGGATATCGAATTGAAGCGAGCTGCATTTGACAATTGACTGAATTACCCATTTCAGCCTTTACTCACCTCAAGATGATTCATTAAATGCAGTCATGATGATCGCTTTACAAAATTTCAAAGTTAAACATATTGTGATTACCGTGAATATTTTTCATCGCTTTTTCAAATCAAGTGATTATGACTAACACTGATTTCAAAATCATTTGTAAATAGGGACATACAAATTGTGTAGGATGCACAACAGCATTAAACGTATCAATGTTACCTAAAACAAAAGCTACAACACCCTTACAAAAATATATTGAACCTTTAGCAACTTTATCTGGAACTCTATTTGATGGTAATAGACCACCAAGTTTAGATTTATTAGTTGAAGAAAATGTGTTACAACAAGTTAAGAATTTATCAGAATGTGATGTTATCAAGAATGTAAGTTGTAGATTTTACCTAAGACCTTGAGTAATTGGGAATCGTATATGTAAAGAAACAATACAAGGAAACATAACTGATTGAATCGTTATCGAACCTAGGATTGGAAAAGAAGAGGTACAGATGGTGTTAGAGTTCATGGTTGGGTATATCACCTTGAAGATGTAAGTGTGTTGCAAATTTTGACGAAACGCAATACGGAGTAAAGCTAACCGTTACATACTATACTCTGTAGGGTACCATTCGAGATTTGAACTGCACTATCGGTCCACCAGGTCATATCCCAGGTCAAAGAATGGTCAACAACTATTTCTAGGGTGTCAGATAATTGCGAAGTTGTTTTTAACTATAAATAGCATTTTCATTTTTGGTCTTGGGTTGATATGCAATGGTCTGTACAGGAGTTTTGTTATATTTTGCTTTCGCATATCTGGTGTACTGTATGCATATAGACAGATATTTATAATAAGACACGCTATTCCGCATCATTGATATTCAATAATCAAATAACAGTTGCAATAAATTGAAAATGGGTACAAACGAATAAATATACAAAAAAGAATTAAAAACCCTCAGCAATAAGTGTATGATATCGCTCCTGGCATAAAGAAACCCTTTATGACCGATGTCAGGCGGTCAGGTAACTAAAGCTAGCGATGAAGAAATTCAATAGCATCATAGGGTTTAGAATGGGGGAAAGGAAACAACAACAACAACAATAAAACGAAAAAAAATCAGATGTGTGGGCGATTTTATGTTTTATTGTTTTGTGTTAAAATGAAAGAAAGAAAAAAAAAAAGAGAGAAAAAGAATGTTTTGTAGGTAGAGATAGCTCAAGACACAGAGTAAGCCCCATCGAGTTACCTATCCTTCTTTCCAATTCTATAAAATGAATAGAAGAAGTATATGATTAGGCAATCGTATAACTATAAACTATGAGCACATAAATTTCATCTTCTGCGAAATCCATCTTCACTTCTTTTGATCATAACATCTGAAATCTTAACGGCTCATATCTTCGCCTGAATAAGAGATGAAATAATCAAAAAAGAAAAAAAAAGCAATCTAACCCCCTTGATTTTCATTATTTTATGACCCAATATTTATCTTCAATTTATATCAAAATCCGGTTTTAACATAAAAACCGTAGATTATATGATAATTTAGAAGATTATGACAATATTGTTTGTTGAATTTAGTCTGAATGAAAACCAAAATCCTTTTTCCATCATCCTAGTTCTAAAACTCTAGCAGAAAAAGAGGGTATTGAGATACTGTTCATTTAAACTTCCAAGATAAAAGAAATGGTCTTGAAGATAGAAGGAAATACAAATGATCAATCTTGTAGTTAATTACGTACAAGTCCTTTCGAAACCATAAGTATCCTTTTTTTCCATCTTCAACCATTCCTCATTACCTCTTTATATTGAAGTTAAAATTAATAAATATCCAATGATCCTTGATTCTAACCAAAATCTCGAAAAAAAAGGACGATAATGGAAAGAAGGATATAAGAGGAAAGATCTAGATGTGATTAAGAAGAGGCTCCGGGGACTTTCACCCACAGCTATTATAAAGTATGACAGAACATCTCAAAATTGAAGAGATGTCTATTTGTACGTAGGCTGCGATTACGATTCTTGTGCTTGAGCTATAAAGAGGAAAGAGAAAGAGAAAGAAAAAGAAATAAGTTCAAAAGCTGAAATTGAAATTTTGTGTCTCTTTGGGAACGAGGTCAACGCGTAATTTTTGGTTGTTGAGATTATTTTGCGCTTAAATGGACACCATAATTAAGTTGAACATAAGGTGGAGGTCGTCCTCCGTTTGAATCCGATTACATAGGCACTTTAACAAAAGATAAAGTCAGAGATCGTCAAAATGTATATGTTTGAATAACATGAAATCGTCCTAATTGAATGAACACTACTTATAATCCATTTGTCTCCCGGATCAAACATCGATATTTCCGAGAGCAGAATGTCAGAAACTAGACCCAGAAAAGCTTTGATCATTGGTGCAGGTCCAGTCGGTGCACTCACTGCACTGAGTTTACATCGTAGAGGATGGCAAGTTGAACTTTGGGAATCGCGTGATGGTATGTCAACTGTAGTCACTTCACATGAGCTATAGCTATACATTTTGGACAACTCAATACTGATTATACGAAAATCTAGATCCAAGAGGTAAAGACGCAGCTCCAAGTAATCTTCGATCCATCAATCTCGCTATTTCCGCTCGTGGTTTAGAAGCTCTAAGAAGTGTTGATCCGTCATTGGGTGAGTTGAATAACGCCCCATAAGAATATAGTATAAATGTTCTCATGAATTCATTATAGCCGAGCAGTTTCAAAATGAAGCTATACCTATGAAAGGTCGAATGATACATCATGTAGATGGTAAACAGGAATCACAGATATATGATCCTATTAATGGACAGGTAAGCTATGGTTTGACTGAGGATAACCTTTAGCTTATTGTCTATTTCGGGAATTCCCTTCACTTGCAGTGCATCAACTCCATTGGTAGACCCTTATTGAATCAGAGATTAGTCGAATCATTACCTTCAGAAATTAAAATCCGATTTCAAACTAAATTATCTAAACTCGATTTAAACGATAAAATCGCTTTTGGTGAATCTGTAGAAAAGAAAAGTGATGTTGTTGTAGTTGGTGAAGAACATGATGATGGTAAAATTGGTGGTGAAGGTAAAGGTAATACCGATAATGCTAGCAATAAAAAGGGTAAAGGTAAACAATCAATGAAAGAAGATAATGAACCTACTAAATTCGATTTGATCATTGGATGTGATGGTTCTTGGTCAAAAGTTAGAAATTCAATGATGAGAATGGAAAGGTTAGTCATATATCTACAGTCTCTCCGGTTCTCAAATTTTCCCTCTCTGAAAGGCTTGTCGATGTAACCCCAAAGTATCAAGCTAATTTACTCTCTTCTCACAGAATCGATTTCTCACGATCATTTATACCACACGCTTATATCGAGCTGCATATGCCTGCCGATCCAACCAAACCAGGTGGATATGCTATAGATAAAAACCATTTACATATTTGGCCAAGACATTCTTTCATGCTCATCGGACTACCTAACAAAGTGAGCTTGTTTGCTCCCAAACGCTTTCAGGGGTTAAGCTTATATGCCACGATTATTCAGGACGGCTCGTTCACTCTCACATTATTCTTACCATTTTCATCCTTGTCAACTATCACTACGAGAGAGGCAGCCAGTCGATTCTTCCATGAACATTTCCCTTCGGCCATACAAATAGTAGGAGAGAAAAAATTACTAGATGATTTCGAAAACAACCCTAGGGGTAATTTGGTCACTATCAATGTGAGATATCAATACTCGTTGCAAACAGTTCTATTCAGCTGATACGTTCCACTAGTGTACGCCTTCAGCTTGGTCATCTCATGCATTGTTACTAGGTGATGCTTCGCATAGTATGGTACCGTAAGTGCGATACGACTTCATACAGAGATCAAGGCTGAATCACTTTTTGTGTTCTAGCTTCTACGGTCAAGGCCTCAATTGCGGTCTTGAGGACGTTCGAGTGCTTAATTCGGTACTAGAGAAGCACAAGATATCAGCTACGACCTCGTTGGAACTAGGAGAAACGGATACAGAACTTGAATTAGCCCTTAAAGCATATTCTGTGGAAAGACAAGCCGATCTGCAAGCAATATGCGAATTGGCCTTGCAAAATTAGTAAGTTTGCTGATGTGTCGCATTAATCTGCTCGAGCCAGTTATAGGCTGATTCTAATTCTGATTTTGTATTGCCTTTAGCACCGAAATGAGATCCCATGTCTTATCTCCTTTCCATCATTTCCGAAGATTACTAGACTCTGTATTGACACGCATCATACCGTCTTCACCTCAACCACTTCACCTCTCCTTGACTGAGCCATTCCCATCGAAAAAAGTCAAAGGTTGGACTAGTTTGTATGAAATGGTTACTTTCCGTCCTGATGTACCTTATTCAGAAGCTTTGAGGAAAGAAAGAAGTCAGAAGGAGATCATGGCTTGGTCTGGTTACATATCTGGTTTGGTAACTTTAGGTGGTGTTGGGTTTATAGGATTAACATTAGCCAGGAGATGGCTAGATAGAAAATAGCCACGGATGGCTTTTCCGGATAGGCATCTTATCACAAATCTATCAGTAAATATTAAGGCTGCTCGAGATCTTTTGTAACAGATCTATTTGATATGTTTGATATGCATCGCACTCATATTTGTCTCGATCACAGAACCGATTTAGGATGTTGGTTCCTTTTGATGAGGCTTTCTTCTTTTCTTAAACTTTTGCAAATCAATTTTCCTATCGGTAGTTTCCGCTATAAAGTTCCCTTAAAATACCTCGTACCTTTTCCTATCGTGGTGGCCAAACATCGTCCAGTATTATAAAATAAAATGTTACACCGTATAGAGTACCCCTAAGGTAGAGATGATAAGACCCATGGGCAGAGTGGGTTCACTTTTCATCATGTGTAATTCGAAGCGGGGCTGCGAATAGATATGGTACTGAAAAAGGGCTTTCAGATATGTGATTACAAAACAAGCATACATATGAAATCATGAGCTTCGGTTACAGCTTCACCTGGAGACACGTTTGTATAGTCTAAAAGTAAAAGGGTAGTGACGTTTTTGATAATCGTGTATTGATTAACGATTATCATATACAACCAGTATTAAAATGGAGAAAGTTCGGTTGAAGCTACCGAAAGTAAAACGCTAGTGACGCACGCAGTCATCTTCAGGTTTTTCTTCGCTACAAAGTTCAGGTTTATCATTCTGAGTAAGGTATTACCTGACTCGAGTAAAGATCACAAATGGAGTCAATCAACCACGATGGATGCTGCATGGATTGTGCATCTAGATATTGTCTTCATGCGTAATATAAGAAAATTCCCAACTTCTCTAAAGAGATCAAAACATAAAATTCCCAACTTGTATATAGCGATTGGGGATAGAAGATGAAAAGTTGGGAATTTTCGGGTTGACGTTTGATTGTATCATTTTATATCAATTTATACTTTTTTATACTTTTTCCCTTGTTTTCCTCGAACCCTATTACGGCAGACAACGACCACACTCCTATTGAGCACATTTATTATAACAGCAACTCTGGACGATATGCCCCGGACCGCGGCCCGAGATCAGTACGGTCAGGGATTTAACCGATAACACAGATGGATACTACAGTAGGACTGAAAAGTGACATACGGCCCGCACGTCATAGTACAGTTATAAGGAAAGGGGATAAAATAGATTTCAGGGTTTATGACAAAGGATAAAGGATCTAAAACTTATATTTTGCCGCAATTTCATTTTTCAAAAGATCATAATTATTTCAATAAAACCTATCTTCAAAATTCCCAACTTTTTTCAAGGTGGTGATTGAGATTACTCGTACATCTTTAGTAGGTTTACAGAAACATTCCGACTCTATCCTTGATATTCTCTTTTATAACAAGATAGGTTAAGATCGCATTTATCATTCTTTTTCCCCTTCTTTCCATACTTTTCTTTCGATTCATTGTATATTTGTACTTTCATTTGTACAACAAATCACTTTGGACCGCTCGTCGACGATATCATCACGTCCGTGCTTCTCTCATCAAAGCCGATAAACCGAACGACCAATACTTGATCCGGCCTATCAATACTTCCCATCTTTTACGATCCTTTGTTCGATCGTATACCTTATCATCTTATCAAAGGAACACTATATCAAAGGAGATTGCATCCTTTGTTCCACATATCCCGGACCGAACTCATCTCACACGTTTGTTCGGTAAATCACAACTATATAAATCGATTTAAATCGTAACATTCTCTCATCTAATTGATCTCACAAACATCTTAAACACTTTCAAAATGTACCGAGCAAGATCATTTATGCCTGGTAGAAGGGCTCTTATAGCCTCAACAGCAACTGTAGCAGTTGGATCAGCATATTTATTATATAGACCTGCATACGCAGAATCAAATTTCAGTCATCTTGATAAAAAAAGACCTGGTCCATTATGGTCACCACCATCAAGAGCACAAATGTTGGAACATTTAAAAACATCAGGTACTTATATACATAGACAAGCTGAAGGTGGACCTGAACCTGGAGCAGTATTGAAAAAAGAAGAAGCTGAATCGGAAGGTGATGATGTATTTGACTTATTGATTGTTGGTGGTGGTGCAACAGGTGCAGGTACCGCATTAGACGCAGCATCAAGAGGTTTGAAAGTAGCTTGTGTTGAAAGAGATGATTTCGCTTCAGGTACTTCATCAAAATCCACAAAATTAGTTCATGGTGGTGTAAGATATTTACAAAAAGCTATTTTCGAATTAGATTATGAACAATGGAAATTAGTTAAAGAAGCTTTAAAAGAAAGAAGAGTTTTCTTAGAAACTGCTCCTCATTTATCACATATGTTACCTATCCTTTTACCTATTTACACTTGGTGGCAACTTCCTTATTACTATGCCGGTTGTAAACTTTACGATATCTTAGCAGGTAAAGAAAATATGGAATCCGCTTACTGGATGGGCAAAGGTAAAGCTATGGAAGCTTTCCCTATGTTAAAGGATGAAGGTTTAGTCGGTGGTGTTGTGTACTACGATGGTGAGTGATCTCAGTCCTCATAATTTATTCAATAGCTAATCATCAATGTTTAGGTCAACACAACGATTCCCGAATGAACATCTCGCTTGTTATGACTGCTGCGTCTCACGGTGCCATCATGGCCAACCATGTTGAGGTTACCCAGCTTCACAAACGACCTGATCCAGCTCGAGGTGGAGAAGAAAGAATTTACGCTGCTTCTGTCAAAGATCGAATGACCGGTGAAGAATGGAAAGTTCGATGTCGAGGTGTTATCAACGCTACTGGACCATTCAGTGATGGTGTAAGAAAACTCGATGAACCAACTACCAAAGAAATTGTAGCTCCTTCAGCTGGTGTACACATCACTCTCCCTAACTACTATGGTCCAAAGACAATGGGTCTCCTTGATCCTGCTACATCCGATGGACGAGTCATCTTCTTCTTACCATGGCAAGGAAACGTTATTGCTGGTACAACCGATTCCCCTACCACTGTATCTCAAAACCCTGTTCCCCAGGAAAAAGAAATTCAATGGATTCTTGACGAAGTCAGAAATTATCTCTCACCTGATGTTAAAGTCAGACGAGGTGATGTTCTTTCAGCTTGGTCAGGTATTCGACCTTTAGTTATGGACCCTGCTGCCAAAAACACCCAATCTCTCGTACGAAATCACATGATCAACATCAGTAAAGGTGGTTTATTGACAATTGCCGGTGGTAAATGGACAACATAGTAAGTAGCTTATAAGAGGCAAAACCAATGCAATCGCTAACCTATCTGAACAGCCGAGCTATGGCTGAAGAAACCGTCGACGCTGCCATCAAAGAATACGGTCTTAAACCTAATGGTCCAAGTACAACTGAACACATCAAACTTGTCGGTGGTCACGCCTGGTCAAAGACAATGTACATCAAACTTATTCAACAATTCGGTCTTGAAACTGAAGTAGCCAAACACTTATCTGAATCTTATGGTGACCGAGCTTGGACTGTCGCTTCCATGGCAGCCACTACTGGTCAATCATGGCCTCTTCACGGTGTTCGATTCTCTCCATTATATCCATACATTGAAGCTGAAGCTCGATACGCTGTACGAGCTGAATACGCTTTAACTGCTGTTGATTTCATTGCTCGAAGAACTAGATTATCATTCTTAAACGTTCAAGTCACACTCGAAGCTTTACCTAGAGTCATTGATATTATGGGTGAAGAATTAGGTTGGGATAGAACAAAGAAAGAATCTGAATTTGATAACGCTGTTGAATTCTTGAAATCTATGGGTTTACCTGAAGTAAGTTTAAATTCAAATTCTTTTACAAGTAATACGGAAGTCATAAAGGCGAATGTGAAATTGCAAATGCGGAAGAATGAAGAGCAAAAGCTTGAATTCTTAAAGCGCATGAAAGTTCACAATAGTATGAAGAGAGAAGAAGAGGAAGATCGAAGAGTTGCGAAGAAAGAAGAAGAAGAAGAAGATTCAATGCTAACAAACCAATTTGAATTTGAACAACAGCAATCAACAAAACTTAAACTTGCAGATGTAGCTAAATCACACGGTAATATCGGTACTCTTGGTTTAGCCGATAGTGAAGATGCCAAATTATACGCTCGAGCTCAATTCACTCCAGATGAAGTATCAAACCTTAAAAAACAATTTGAAGATCTTGATTTCGACCACGATCAACATATCAGTAAAGATGATCTTATTCACGCTATGACTACAATGGGTTACAATGCTTCAACTGAAATTGCTGATAGTGTATTAAGAGAAGTTGATTTCGGTAGAAAAGGATTTGTAGATTTCCAAGATTACCTTGATATCGCAGCTGGTCTTAAAGAATTACAACTTGAATCTGCTTTCACACATTTAGCTCAACTTGATACATCAAGAAAATTGAATCATACAAAAGCTCAAATTGGTGAACATGCAACTGATTCAAGTGAGCAAAGAGATACAAGACGAAAGATCCCAGTTGAAAGATCAGGTGGTGGTACATAAGCGGGAGTTTAGCAAGTAGAAACGGAAAGGGAGAAGAGGAAGAAAGGGGCGAAGTACAGGAAGGAAGAAGTTTCATTGCATATATAATAATAAAACTACAAAACTATTCTCAGGTCTGTCAGGTGGTATCTCTTTTGGATATTTCCTTTTGAACGGAAGGATAAAGTAGAGGATTCAGAAGGTAAATATTATAGAGATATATCATTCAATGCATTATTATTTTGATATACCATATGTGATTTTTGCATTTAAAAAACGATAGCATCATGGTTGTAACTCCAATATGATTTCATTCTCTGAATCCCATGCTAAATACTCAAATACTCATCACATGTATCCCTTCTAACACCGACCTCATTTTTTCTATACTTTGTGATCCCACCATACAATTCGTCAACATTAGAAGAAAGCACCTAGAAATATCAAAAGAGAGTAAGTTTGTTATAGTAGAGCAGGATATTTGATTTAATTCGAGAATCCGAAAAAAAAGAAAGGTAAAAATAAAAACCCAAAAACTCACTCATACTACTTAATTGTCTATAGACATCAGCACCTAATCTAAGTCTTAATGTAGAAGCAAATTGAATTAAACATTGTGATTGGTGTTTTAATATATTTAATTGGATTAATCTTGAATGATCACCATATGGAGAATTTTTTAATTGTGTAGATAATAAATGTAAACATTTCATTGTTGTTATTATGATTTCATCTAAATTTGAAATTATAGGTTGATCTAAAATTTGTTTAAAATTATTTGAATATTTTGAAATTGATGAAGAATCATTATCTAATGGTAATAAATTGGTTGATTTAAATGTCTAATCGAATTAAAATGAAAAAAAGTCAGTTAGTATACATTTTACATTTTTGTTCAATGTATTTATTTGCCGATAATTACTCACCTCTAAAGCTAAATCAGGTCTATCATCTTGGAATTGTTTTAAACCCAATTTCAATTTCAATAAAACTTCTAAAGTTTCCCAATGTAATTTTGAAACTTTAGTTCTTTTACTAAAATCTTTTTCATAAACATTAAAAACTTTTTGAGCCAAAGTATAAATATCATTTATACCACCAAAAGATCCTGATAAACCAATTGTTTTACTATGTTCACTATCTAAATTTTCTGTCGCTGAAGAAGAGCTAGATAATGATTGACCTAAAGATTTATTTACGGTTTCAACAACTTTATCAAATTCACCTGATAAATGATATAATTCAATTGAATCGATTAAAGAAGAATCTAATAAACTTTGTTCAGCAGCGGATAAAACAACTTGTTTTAAATAATCTTTTTCATCTTGTAATTTTAATAAAGATAAATCTTTTTCAATGATACCAAATTCTTTTGTTCCATCAGATTTCACACTACCTAATAATTTTGACCATGATTTTGATGATAATACTATATCTCTGACTAATTCTAAACTTAACTGTTTTTGTTTTTGTCCAATAACAATATTTGGTGAATCAGATGATAAAGCAACTAAATATGCATATTGTAATGCTGTTTGAGGTTCTAATCTGAAAAATGGTGAAATGTATTGTTTGATCAATCGAGGGAAGTTTAGGTACGATATATCGGCATCATCAGTTGTTACTGTGTAAGAGAGTATAGTCTATCAGCTGTGATCCAAAAGCTCTTTCATCCTAGCAGACACTCACAGAGTTCTGCTTCTTCGCCTTTGGAAGGTACTCTCAATAGCCCGTAGTAGTTCAAGGCGATAGCGAAGTGGACAGCATCAGTTTTGAGTTGAGGTTTCGAGTACAAGTACGCGATAGCCTGTTAAGATACGTGTAATATCAGCAATGTATCCTGCCATGACCGGTAAAAAAGAAATCATCACAGCATACCTTTTCAAATTGAGCGGTAAACAACAAAAGGTTGAACCAACTTAGAGGTTTAGTACCATTTTGATCAAATTTATCATGACCGAATTTTTGGATTAATTTCTGTAGATCTAATAAATCATATTGATCTTGAGGTGAATTTGATGATTCAGAGTCTTTAATCAGAGATAATTGTAACCACATCCAATCTTCTGTTGTTGAAGCTATTTTTACAGATTTTCTGTTTAATTCAAATCTACCAATTAATTTATATAAAGTATATTTAAATTGATCAACATTTGAATTATTTCTAATATTTGAGTTGAAATCGTTATATAATTGATCACGTTGCGTCTTAGGTAATCTTCTTTCTGTTGATGACAAAACTGTTTTAAACGCTCCAGGGAATGACCAATCATCTCTTGATATATGTTGTTGATTCTCTGCTATTTGATTTAAAGCTTCATCTATATATCCACATCGTACTAGATAATATGTTTGTGCCCATAAGAAAGATCCATTCACGCTCTGTAAGACAGTATATTGTCAGCTGATTTGCTGGTGCTCCAGCGTATCATCCAGCTTACCTCGGGTCGATAAGCATCTCTGGCTTCTTTCGATCTCAATGTTACATCCACAAATGCTCTGATTTTATTCCTTATACCCGGTATACCTCCCAATGCAGCTTCCTTAGGGTTCTTAGCGATGATTTCGTCAACATGTCTTTCGAAACTGTTGATATCGTCTGTTAGCCATATCTCTCAGACAACCCTGGATTGTTACCCAAACTTACTCTCGCTCTAAAAATCGTCTTCCACCCATAACCAATCTTCCTCTAAGCAAAGTAGCATGGTTAGATCGTTGATCACCGAGGTAAGCGGAAGCATACTGTCTTTCTTGGACAGGTTCTCCGGGTGCATAACCAGCATCGTTTGATGTTGAGGCGTAATCGGCAGAGTCTCTCAGTGAGGGTTCATGTGTGAGATAAGCGAGTATATGGTACGAGGCGGGTAAGAGTGGATGTTTCTGTGAGCTCGATGATTAGCTATATCATAACAGGTTTTATTAGCAATCAGGTGAAACTTGCAGAATCGCCTTTAACAGTTTCTTCTAACGCTTGACAGAGTTCAAATGGTTCTTTACGCAATCTCCGTTGATTGAGTTCCTGCTCGACAGATGTCAGCTTTCCTATCTAGTCGATATCGAGTGCGAAGCTGACTTACCCCGATGACACGTTCATATCTAACCATTTTAGTATGCATGACTAAACCACCTTCTCTAGATTCGGATGTTGATTTACCAAGCTGAGACTGAGCCATTGGGAACTATATAATGACAAACATCGTTAGCTATGCTTGGAGGCAGCATTGAAAAGGTATATAGCTTACCCGTCTTGTGCTTGACCCCAAAGCACTTTTACCTAAAGCTGAACCTGATAATCCACCATTACTTGATGAACCTACAATCCCAGCGATTTCTTCATCTGTTACACCAAGTTCGTCTTGTAATACACGAGCTTTTTCAAGTTCCCAATTTTGTAGTATACGTTGTTGGAATTGTTTTTGGAAAGAGTTTATTGTCTATAACCAAGCAGATAGTTCAGTTTTATCAGATCTGCCAACTCCTAAAATCGAATCTTCCTCTTTCTGAGTGAAAATCAATGACTCACTCGTTGTCTTTGTACTTCGATTCCACCCAAAATAACCATTTCATGCCAATTTCGACCCCAAGCACCAATATCTGAATCGCCAATACCGTAGGAAGGTCCAATATCTCCTAAAGGTTCTAATCTAGATTGCTGAGGAGGTTGTCTCCTTCTTCTTGGTCGGGTCGATGGTTCAGCGTTATTGGGCAACTGAGAGATATTATGGGTGAGTTGAGATGTATTCACACCTAAATTGGAGAGCAAGTTAAACCTGACATGATGAAAAAGGCGTCAGCTAGGTTATAAGATTGACTACAAGTTTGTTTCATTTTCGTCTTCATAGAAGCACACCAATCCACAAATGTGCCTTGACATGATCTTTGATATATTTCCTCTTGAAATAGTATGCAACTTTAGCAGTAGAAATGGTAAATTCACTCACCCTTCACCTTTCTCATTTTTACCCTTCTTTCCTCTTCCAGCAGCAGCTTCACTCATTCTTTCGATATCATCAATACCGAATCTAATTTGAGGTAATTCGGAATCATAGTCAACTTCATTTAGTGAGTTTGCTTGAGCTAATAAAGACGATAATGTTGTATTTGCAGGTGGTCTAGAAGAAGTTGATCCTCCTAAACCACCAAAAGTTGTTGATCTATTCATTGAGTTGTTCATCTTGATTCTTCTCAATACTTAACACCACTTGAAGATCAACAACAAAATAGTTATATTGCACTTGGAATAAGACGATCTTCTAAAAGCCAGTCAAAGCATCATCAAAGTTGACATTTGAGTTTAGACATGAAAGATTACAACAAAGTCTAACGCGACTTATGACATATCTGCCACACATACATAACTCCGCTGTCATACTAAAACCACTCATAGATATCTCCGTATGGGGCATCTCAGTGTAACGTAGGGTTTAAAAGGGTCCGTGCAGGGTTTTGTGTATATGTGTATGAGAAAGAGTGGATATGAGGGATATGTCCGCAATGGATATGGTATTTGCGGTAGAGTCCGGTAACAGGAATTACTATAATTATATTATCATTATACATGGTGAGCTCATACATGATAACGTATACACAGCAGATCACCTGTCTCAGACCATCAATTATACCTTCAACTCCACCTGCTACAATTACAGTTCTTCTCTGGCTTTATATATATATATACATATCAATCATAATCAGACATCTACTTTCATCTTCTCTAGACATCAATAACAATCAAGAGCGGGTAGAAAGACGAGATGGCAGGTCCTCATTACGATTTGTGAGTATTCGATATAAAGATGAAACGTCAACAATGAAAGACGTGACGACGCGTTCTCATAATCATTAATTTGAAAGACGAAGAAATACATCAGCGAGGTTCATTTGTTCAATAGGAAGAAGGTAAACTGATTTATCTATTTGATGATTAGCTTAATCAAATTACTTCTTATTGGTGACTCCGGTATGTCATTGTGGAACCATTGTCAATCCATATCATATCATCCTGGAGATGTTTAGTTAAAAATACATCTAAAGCTGCGATTCTTACGAAATAACATTATCGTCATCATCTAGGTGTCGGAAAGTCATGTTTACTTCTTAGATTCTGTGATGATGCTTGGACTCCATCTTTCATTACTACTATCGGTAAGTAAGGTTTCCACATTTTTACAACGACTCCTATCAACGAAGAAAGCAATTTTGTAGGAATAGAGCAATGGTCACTGGTGGCAAGAAGATCATTGAAAGAAGTGTTATTAGATAGGGATATCAAGCTATAGGAAGAGATAGTTTGTTTGATGTCAGACTGCGAATAAGACAGTGTCGACAAAGTGCCTCGTGCTAATTCAAGCGATTTGCCATAAATAGGTATCGATTTCAAAATTAGAACTATTGAATTAGATGGAAAGAGAATCAAATTACAGATTGTAAGCAGCATCAATCGATGGGCGGCACTCTTTCAATACTTACTAATGATGGATTACCGATATCTTCTTGAATTTTTAGTGGGATACAGCTGGTACGTTAAACCTTCTTGATGTAATTATTAACCTGTTCATGAGCCATATACAAGTCTTCCCTTGAGACTAGCCCGGTATCTCAGCTGCTTGAAGCACATTGCGAAAAGGCCAAACGTTGAATAGAGAACTGATTGCGTTTGTGAAATTCATGCAGGTCAAGAAAGATTCAGAACCATCACAACTGCTTATTACCGAGGTGCTATGGGTATTCTGTTGGTATACGATGTCACAGATGAGAAATCATTCAACAGTAAGTCTACAGAAATCTCAAAATTCACACGCCTAAGGTCAAACATGATTAAATAGTTATGACAATCAAGCTGCATATAAAGTTCCATCGCGCTGAGTGGTTACGAGTGCGTAACCTGTATGAATCACACGCTGACAAGCCTATTTACTACGCTGATAGATATCCGAACATGGCACGCAAATATCGAACAACATGCTTCTGCTGGCGTAAATAAGATTTTAATTGGTAACAAATGTGATTGGGATGAGAAAAGAGTTGTAACAATAGAACAAGGTCGAGCATTAGCCGATGAATTTGGCTTAAGATTCTTGGAAACCTCAGCTAAAGCCAATGAAGGTGTCGAAGAGGCTTTCTTTACTCTAGCTAGGTGAGTGTTCTTTAGACGGTGTTTGGGTAGTCTGGGTGTGAATGTTTTAAGGATAGAAAGATTCTTAAGCTTGTCGTAAGCCCAGGCAAAAGGCCACTTGTGTGTAGGCGGTCATGGACTTCGAGTAGAAGTGCTTGTGGTCTGTGAAGATGGTTAACGCTGGACTGGAAATCGCATCACAAGCGCTAGAAAGGTAGACGTGCAGCTTGGGAAAACAAAATAATATGAAGGAAACCCAGTTGCTGATCATACATTCCTTGTACCCCTGTAGAGACATCAAGACCCGACTTATCGACTCTCAACCACAAGAAGCTGCACCTGTATCACTTGGGGCTGATCGAAGAGGTGTAGATGTTAACAAGCAATCTACCAGTACATCCGGAGGATGTTGCAGTTAAGCGTAATCCTAGAGGTGGTGCGAAGTCCACGGGAGATGGTGGATGAAGTATGGTCTAAAGAGTGGAATTAGGTCAAGAAAAGTGGAAATTGATTCCACAGTTGGAGATAGAGAAATGATGTCCTTTTTTACGAATCCTCTTCCACATTGCAATCCCATTTTAATCACATTCAACTATTTTTTTCGTTTCTGATTTCATTTATTCAAAGGAAGAAAGAACCTGTATTGTATGCGGAAGAATCTATTCACTATATACGATTTTCTCGATTTTTATCAAGTTTATGCCATTTTTATCATACACTGATCTTCCAACTGGTAAGATTAAACAAGCAACTTTTTGTTGCTGATGGCAGTGGGTTCACGGCAAGTGGCAAAGACAAAATTTCCGACAAGAGATTGCACATTGATAAGATATGGGGATGTGAAACTGTTTCATCGAGTTCTCGTGTAAACGAATTAGATGTCTATCCAGATCACTTGAAGAGAAATTGAAAAAAAAAAAAAGCTAAAACAACAAAAACCAAATAACGAAAACCTACCTTATGATGGTGGAATCCAAATGACTGAATAGGGAGGAATTGAATGATCGTGCCTCAGACGGAATCGCCGCAAAGCTAAGAAGCGGAATTATCCTTTGAGCGGTACTCACCGCTTTACCATAGATTTACCTGTTTAGGCAAGTCAATCGAAAGGATCCACGTATTATCATTGGTCAGTGGTCAGTGCGCTTTGAAGTATTTTAAGGGAATTTTATATTGAAATAAGTGATGATACGTGGTCTTCGTATTTGAAAAGGAAATTAGACGACATGTGTTATAATTGTATTTCCTTATAGTTGATTTTGCAATTGCAATACTTTATGATTATGTTTAACCGCTAATTTCACTATCACGTCGTCCTTTTTCACCATCTTATTTGATTGAGATTTGCAACAGAATCACATAGTTATTATCAATTCATTATATTTCCTATAAACCTTTTTAGGAGTCACGTCAGACATTCCAATAGATTAGATAACAATTAATACCAAAAAAAAAACAAATATCCTTTGACTATAGTAAACGGGCGGACTTTAGATTAGATTGGGGATCACTTAGTTGATTGCCAATAATAACAGTAATCATAATCATGTCTGAAGTATCTAATCAAAATCAAAATCAAGCTTCAACCTCATCTTCTGCTCCTCCTTCAACAGGTTCAGTTCCACCAAGTGATAATGATGGTTCAAATACTCCCAAAGTGGGTTTTTCGTTTTTTCTATCTTTTCCCCCTTTGCTCCTCATTACCTTTTCACCATATATATCATCAGCTATTCATCATGTATACCGTTTATCTCAGTCCCGGTATCACCCCTCAGAGGATGGTACTATGCAACACTTGCTGACATCCATGAAAGAGCTTCGGACTAACCCTATATTATTGTTGTCTATTATAGGATCGACATGAACCTAGAGGACGTAAACCAAATGATAAATTACCACCTTCACGAGCACGTGAAGTGCAACGAGCATTTCGACTTCGACGTGCAGAACATTTAGCTACGTTGGAAGAAAGGATCCTAAATCTGGAACAAGAAAATGGATCTTTAAGAGCATTATTAAATTTACCTTTGGCTGATAAAGGTAGAATTGGATCTGGACCTACAGGTAGAGGTAAATCGTTAAAAGAAGGTGGTGTACCAATGTCAGAAAGAGTTAGAGCAAGAAAAGAAGCTAGAGAAAGAGAAAGAAGAGCTTTAGGTTTACCTATGGTAGAATCTTCTGAAAATGAAACTGATGATGCTATGAATGGTTCTTCAAAAGGTGGAAATTCAAGAGATTTTAGAGATTCAGAAACCCTTTCTCCAAGAGCTAGTTTACCTCCACCTCCAATATTACCTCATCAACAACAACAAAACCAGCAACAACAGCAACAGCAACAAAATCACTTACAATCAATCTCATTACCCCTCTCGGCAGCATCTTCATCTTCTTCACAATTCCATCAACATCATCACCATCAACAATCCCAACAACATAACATACAACAACCTTTATTTGGTAATCAGAATCAATCGAATAACAACAACAACAACAACAATAATAACAATAACAATGTTAATGGAAACATTTCACCTCAACCTTTCAATTATCAATTACCTATACCATTTAATCTACCAGTTTCACCTGATCCTCAATTCCCGGATTTCACGAACAGTTTGAATTCATCAGATTTGTATAAATCAAATAATAGCGGATCAACGCCTAATTTCAGTGGCATGTTTAGTATGTTTGATACGCCATCTACAACTACGACAGATGAACCACAATCTTCTTCTTCAAAAAATGCTATCTCTCCTATATCACCGCCTATATCAAGTTCGAATAATCATAACAACAATCAGCAGCAGAATCAAGGTAGTGGTGGAGGGGGAGGAGGCGGAGGTGGCATGCAGCAATTAGACCTATTGACACGTTTGAAATCTTGTTGTCACGTATCGGATTCTCATGTAGTAAATGATCCAGGATTATTAGTTTTTGCAACTAGATTATGTCAACAATTTGGATGTTCATTTAATGGTACACATACAGATTTAAATCCAAGATCAGATTCAGAAAATTTAACTTTGGAAGATTCATGGAAATCATTAAAATTAACTTTAGATCCTGGAGGTGATGCAGATGGTGAAAATAGAATCAATACAGGTAAAATGGCTGCTGAATTAGTTATTAGAGCGGCAAATTCAAGATCAGGTAATAATCCAAATAATAATCAAAATTGGATAATGTGTAGATTCAGAGAAGGTTTAAGTATAAAAAAATCAATGATTCAAGCTCTTGTACAAGGTTTAGGTGGAACTTTGGATTAAAAGATCAAAATAGAATAGAAAGCGGAAATATCTTTCCAATACTATTTTTACAAAGAAATTCGCAGTTTCAAGGAAAGAAGTTTTTCTATCCCTTGCTGGACCTCACTTTACCATTTGATAGAGCTTCCCGGAGACTCTAACGACTTCTCACAGCAGGACAATTTCGGATAATACCTTGATCTAATTATAATGTAGGAAACCTACCTCTCGTTGATAATACTATTTGTACTTTTGTATATCCATAACCATGTATGTGTGTCTAAGGCTGATATAGCTGCAGGCAGAAGTCTTGCAGTATCGCATATAGCTTTTGTATTCGCAGGTGTTTTAACAGCATTGAGCAGGTGTCAATTTGTTTAACCGATTTCTTGACCTCCACTTCGGAGGACCAGTAGTCAACTTTGTTGACGCAATGCATTGAAATTAATGGTTGATCATTGATTTCTCTATATCTCCTTCGAAATCAGTATTTGGCTATTCTCTTGAGCTATTTGACCTTTCTACAGCCTGCTCGAGATGTTAGGTAAGCTATTCGAATCCACAAGGTGTTTTTTACTGTATTGACTTTCAATTACCAACCATCCTTTCAGTTGTTGGTTTAACAGGTGGTATAGCTTCAGGCAAATCAACAGTATCATCGATATTTTCTTCTCAACATGATATACCAATCATAGATGCAGATTTAATAGCTAGAGAAGTTATAGAACCAGGTACAGAAGGATATACATTAGTAGTCAATCATTTTGGTAAAGATCGTATAATATCTAAAAATCAAGATGGAGAAGAAATTTTAGATAGAGCCGCTTTAGGTGAAATAATATTCAATGATTCAAATCAGCGGAAATGGTTAAATTCAATTATACATCCAAGAGTAAGGAAAGAAATTATAAAAAAAACAATAAAATATTGGTTAAATGGTTATTGGTGTGTCATTTTAGATATTCCTTTGCTTATTGAAGCGGGCATGTGGAAATGGGTTGGTGAGATTGTGGTTATTTACGTGTAAGCCTGGGTTTGTGATTGTGGATCCTCTCTCTCTCTCTTTTTATTGAATAGATTCTCCTTCGGGACCAAAGAGAATGAGCACGAAAGAGCGAGGAGAAAGAGATGGGTTGGATATTGGAGTGACAGAAGGGATGTTAAGGACATCAAGGAGAGGCGAAACAGGACAGATGACCGGAAGACAGGCAACAGAGGAACGGAAGTGAGAGGAGTGGGGGTAGGAGACGGTCAATTCTATCAATCTTAAAAAATCTCACACGTAGAACAATGTCATGTCCTGTTTCGATATTTCAACTTGGCTGGACTTCATAGTATCGACTTGCCTGTCCTACCCTATAACAGTGATTGCTCGAAAGACTAACGAAGCTGATGAAACGAAATCGATTTGATCCCATGACTATCGTTTAGAAATGAGAAATTGCAACTATCAAGGTTGATCTCTCGACCTTCTTTGAATGGTGGACCTGGATTAACAGAAGATCAAGCAAAATCTCGAATATCATCACAAATGTCATTAAAAGAAAAATTAGATTATAGTACATTTGTTTTAGATAATTCAGGTACTAAAAAAGATTTAGAATTACAAATTGAAAGATTAGTTTTAAAATGGAAATCACAACAAGGTTTTGGTTTTTTAGGTGGTTGGTGGTTTAAATTATGTTGGTTTATACCTCCAATAGGATTAACAGCTGGATTAATGGTTTTATTTACTAGATTTTTAAAATATAATAATATGATGAGAAGAAGAAAACAAAGGAAATCAAAAGAAAGAAGAAAAACTAGAGGTGAAGTAGATCAAAGATTTAATACAAGAGAAGAAAATATAGAATTAAGAGAATTTAATGGTAGACCAGGTGGAAGGAGACGTACAGGCACTTCAGAAGGAAGTAGTAGTATATTAGATGAGTAAAACGATTACTCGTCAAGCTTGTATTTGTTTTGCATACATTATGTGTTCCAGTTGCTACATAATTAAGTTCATTGCATAGCTGTGGTATTATAACCACTATACTATATCCCGTCCAAAGCAGTATAAAAACACCACTCACGCAACAAGGATGAGAACGCTAGAATCCACAATGACTAATAAAAAGGCAGGTGAAGTGAAGCAGCATGGTCACCAAGTCATCATATCACAGATATTCAGCGGGACATATTATGTAATGATGGGAGGACCTGCCAAGATGGACGGGTACTGCTTCTCACCATATCAAGAGTACGTTTCTTGTTGTATGCACATACGAAACAAGGCGGAGGCAACCTCACTGAGTTCCCTCGTTCCTGATTCAGCCTATCAGGAGGACGGTAATGACGGTTCACTTTTGTACGCTCAGTGATCGATGACGACAAAATGTCTGTGCATAGGCTTGTAGACGTCTAAATGACCGATTTCGCCCTTCCACTAATCGGGGTGTCGTAGATAGAAGCGGCAGTGGTATGACCTTACTCATATAATATGAGAAAATTTGGCAAGTAACCCTCTTTTTGTAATGATGGCTATATTCGTTTCATAGAAGAGCGCGAACACCATGTTCCACGCGAGTTAATGGATCTATATAAAGAACGCTAGCTTTTCTATGAGCACCGCAGTCTTTCAAAAGTCTTACGCGTGTACCTGCGGTATCAATGTTTTGCTTTGAGATTACAGAACATACAGTAAAAACGATGAAAGAAGGTTTTTTTAGCATCAAATTATCAGGTGGAATCGGAAAAGCCACACCGGGTACTAGTTGTACCTGCTATTGTATGATCGTGAATCGGTTACTGAATCTGTATGTACAGGAGTGATAGTATTTCCTACTCTATCAAGTGATAAGACAATATTTTGTATTCGGGTGAATTTCAAAACATATCGCGAGAAAAATAAAATTCTCTTTTACCAGATTATTCAGGATTCGGTTTTGGCATGTCTCAATTTAAAGTGATAGCTTTTTTAGGGTGATTAAGTAGGCCGATCTCCCGTTGCGATGCGATGCTTTTTGATCACAATGATCATTCTCTAGTACTGTCAGTTATAAGTGGATGGTCTCGGTCTTACTAGTATGAGGAATTAAGGGTAATAGTATCCCAGACTAACATAATCTCGGATGTTTATACCATTTAATCTTTTTTTTTCTATCCTAGCTGTCTTGCCCTTTTTATTGTTTTTGCCTCCTTAAGGAATTACCGCACTAAACCGCACTTTTATAGCAATTTTGACCTTGACCGCGCTCACCATTTTACGCGCTAGTTTTATACAAAATTACCTAAATAGCCCTGTTTCTTTTTCTTATTTTCTTAACAACTGCTGACGACGTACAGATCCTATGCTTGTGTATAGCAGTAGGTAGATGATAAGAAAGAACCCTCAAATATTATGATATCCCATTGCTATTATGAGTGAGAAAAAATCTTCTTTCTTCCCTTGGACGCTTCAAGCATTTTTTATTACAGTTTTACCTTACCTTACCTGACATAGTAAAATAAGAGAAACCCGGTTTTGTATGTAAAAATGATGATACAAGAATAAGGAATATCATTACTTTTGTAAGTGAACAATTCCAAAGAGTCTTTTCGATTGTGTTATATGTTTTTCAATCTTCTTCTTCTCATATTTTTAAACTTTCATCATATAGAATCACTTGACCTTGAGAAAAACAAAGAAGAATTTTACCGAATACCTATTTTACAGCAAACAAAAGGATAGACGCCAAAATATCATAGATTATTATTCGAACATTCCATCCAAAGATACGGATATTGTTTATCTCATCATTTCAGAATAAACGCCCAAAGACAGAAGACGCCTTTTTTCCCAAATATAGTGTGTGCCAAATCGACTACGTTAAAAAAGGAATTCCTTGTTTTTGTCCGATCAATTAATTTTTATTATACTACAATAACCATATCGAAATCACATCAGACAGAACTTTTCTCATCAACTAGACGAGAAGAACGGAGTAGCTTTAAAGTGTCATCCGAACTCTCACACTAGTCAAAACCTCCATTTCTTAGGTCAAATTTGCTTCCTTGCGATCCTATAGAAGGTTTTTGTATACCAAAAAAGTCCATCGATCAGATCATTCAACACAGAAAATAATTCTCTTTGGAATCGTTGTTATCATTTTTCTCTTTCTCGGCAGTTGATCAACAGAAGAAATTGAATAATTATTATCGTAAACAACCCATCGTATTCAATACCAACTACCAACAAAAAACCAAACCCAAACAACAAGACATAAATACTTTTGACAATCTTTCAATCTAATCACTTGTCTTTTACAACCCCAAACAACCTTTATCTTTTCGAACAAACAACTCATTCGCCAACTATCTCACGTCCACACGACAATTCACCAATAGAGATCAAAATCAAGATGATCAGTATACTACCACCATCAATACATAAATTGATATTCTTATTAGTATTGGCAGCCCCATTATTATCGATAATTTTACCGGTAATAGCAGTAGATGGAACGGCAGCTACACCAGCTGAAGCACCAGCAAAATTACAACCTAGAAGACCACAGCCATCTCGTCGTATGGGTGCACAAAAGAGAGCTAAAAAAGTAGAACCATTAAAGAAGAAAGATTATTCAAGTTTCTTATGTCCAGGTGGATCGATAGCATGTCCAATTACTACCTCAGATTTAAATGAAATTACAGAAGAATCAGTAACAAAGTTAGAATCTTCTTTGAATACTTTGGCAGATTGGTTTAAAATCGGTTTCGAATGTATCGAATTAGAAACTGAATTAAATTCTTGTGGTGGTTGTTTAGCTCTTGGTTCTGGGTAAGTTTCCTCATAATAATGATATCGATCAAGAAAGACAGGATTTATGCTAATTTGTAATTGTTATCTCTATTTGATCGTTATTCATACAGTCAAGATTGTTCACTTATTTCAAATGCTAGAGCAACAGGATGTGAATCAGGTACATGTCAAGTTTATTCATGTTACGATGGATATGTCGTTTCTCCAGATAGACAAACTTGTGTAAAGAAAGGTACAATAACTCCTGCAACACCAGTAACAGCAATTGGAATGGAAGATACAGATCAGATAACTTTATCGTGAATCGATAGTGTTATTGATTGATCCGTTTTTCTTTTTATTGTTTCTCAGCATTATTATGGTATATACAGTAAACTATAGAGCTGTATATTCCAATTACAATTGTAGCATCATATCATCAAATCAAACATCCTTAGACCAAGTATCTTTATATATATCTTTACCCTTATATGGACTTTTCATCTCTTAGTTAAAAATGGACATTTTTACAATTTCTCACATCACCTTCTTCATTTCCTCTTTTGGATTGAACCCATTTGAAGAAGATTCTAGGAATTGTTGTTATACTTCTGTTTTGCTTTTCTCTTTATATACTTCGGAGATCAAATAACGAGGGGACATTTTCTATATGTAACACTAAATATGTAGAATTACATAGAAGGTTTATGCAGAACAACAATATACCATTTACCTATCGTAAAGTTTGGCCACCTAAGGAGATCTACATTTCTTCGCGATCTGTAATTCTTTCATACTCTCATGCAGATCTTTATGCATGCATACGCCCTTCTACTTGTACCTTGTTTATGTGTATCTTCATGTTGTGTAGCAAGGAGAGATACGTGTTTTAGATGACAATTACGTTCGGTCCGAGATTTGTGAGTTTCAGGACTAGGAAGCACGAGTCGCGGTCAAACCTTTACCTCACGAGCAATATTTGTTGGATTTACGTTCTTTTCGACATTCTAACGTCTATTATTCTTAGAATTCATTATAGCGCTCAACAGTCTGCGTACGACCGTAAGCAACTTGCATAACAATACTACCTGAAAACATTTGAACGTTTACAAAAAAAGACTCAACCGAGAACGATGACTGAAGAGACTAGACCAAAGATAGAATATTGTATATTCGATATGGACGGTTTATTAAGTATGTACAAGACAATTCTATGCCAAGCAGGTAATCTTATATGAGCTGACAGGAGGGTTTTTGCAGTGTGAGCAGATAGTCTCACTCTCTATTATATACTTCAGGCACCTGGCTAGAATGGCAGCTATACAAGAATATTGATTATATGATTACTTCAATCACTTCGTAGCGATTCCGAGGTAAGTCGAAAGCAGCTTCCGTTAACTGTGGTCAATTGTGGTCCGATGATTGCTTTATTTTAATTTGATCTGGCTGCATTACGATCCGCTCATGCTAAAGTATTGTACTAATCATACTCTTATCCCGGTAGAGGATATATACACAAGTAACGAGTTAGTGAAAATGAAACTTTTCTTTTTGGGCCTATCCAATGGTATATTACCGATAATTTACGAAATATTCTTTTGGCTGACTAAGAGCATACACTGTTTGCGATTGCTAAATCATAGATAGTACACTCGAAAGATATGGATATAAGATGACTTGGGAGATAAAAGCTGGTGTTATGGGTAAAAGTGAGTCAATCGTCATCTCTTGCCCGTATCGATAATTTATTGAATGTTCCCCACTCTTCTCTCAACCTTCTTCTTCCCCCTTGTGCTCCGCCAGTCCGGATTACCTTTATCCAGTCTGTTATCTTATCATTTCGATCAATTGAGGATCACTCTACGGTACACTTTTAATTCGCAGCCAATGCTGATAAAGTGGTCACAACTTCTTTGCAATGAACAATAGCATCGGTAATGGCAGCAGAATACATATTATCACATTTCCCAAAAGTAAAAGATGATATGACAGTTGAGGAATATATGAAAGAAGGTGAACAGAAGAGAGAAGAATTATTCAGAAAAGTTGAACCTATGAGAGGAGCTGCTGCTTTAGTAAAGGGATTAGTGAGTTTATTTCCTTGCGTCAGAGGGGGGAATTAATTACCTATTATCCATAAAGCTAGCACTTCACTATTTTCCCTCTGAACTAACGAGGACTATCTGATTACAATCTTGAAGCTCGTACTAATATATCATTGGGATTCTTTCTCTTTTGGGTTAATTATCAGTACGACGCAGGTATACCAATTGCTTTAGCTACTGGATCAACTTATGAGAACTTCAAATTTAAAACTGTAGGTTTTTGACTTCTTTATTCATTTCAAGTTATGTCCACAATCTGATTTCTCATTTTTCCGTAGACCCACCTTCCACACATCTTCTCACTTTTTCCACCATCATGTATCTTGACGGGGGATTCACCAGAGGTAAAACCAGGTAGAGGTAAACCTAAACCTGATGTCTTCCTAGCTGCTGCACATAGTTTAGGTATGTGTCGGTTTATGAATACAACCATAACTACGCTGTATATCGCTGACTCGCGTATTCTAATGTGATCGCGATGGATTAGGTCGAGATGTAGGAACAGCCGAATCATGTACGGACGCTCAAAAGATCGAAAGGTCAAAGGGTATCGTATTTGAAGATGCTAGACCTGGTGTCATGGCTGGCGTAGCTGCTGGAATGAATGGTGAGTAGGTTTGTCTTCTCCTGATCATTATTCTTCTTTCTCCTTCTCTATTTTCCCTACACGTTTGTTCCTTCCTGCACACCACTATCTTCTCCGTCTGCCTGACAACCCTTACCGCTTCTGTTCCCTTTATTGTTATTCCCTAATTCTCCCTCTTCCCCCTCTCTTGTCTCCCTTCTCCACCAAGCCCCTAATTCAATTCCTTACTCCCTCCTGCTCCGCACTATCATCCTTTGCCCTACACTTAGCCCATCCCCCTCCTGGCCCTCGTTCATCGCACCTCGTCTGCCTACTTTCCCGTCTCACATCTGTTAGCTGACGACGATCTCAATACATTTTTCTTTCCTATACACTTTAGTCATTTGGGTACCCGATGCCGAGCTTTTGGCTTTAGATCCCAATGCGAATTTTGGAGCCAAACAAGTATTAACACACTTAGAAGAATGGAATCCACAAGAATGGGGACTGCCCGCTTTACCTGGATTCAATGTAAGTGAAAGCCATGACTATGGCATTTTTGTAATATGCAGTAAAGGTGCTATCGCATGATATATGGGTATGTTCACTAATATAGATTCCATTACAGCATTGCCCGCCAACGTCAGATTGAAAAGCGTGAACATAGAATAACAAGACAACCAGAGCAGTCGATTGCTGGAATCTATAAGACGGCTCTCGACTTACGTAGATTATAGATACAAACAGATCAATTAGACTACATATGATGCATTAATCACTTTATTCACTATACTGCTTTTTACCACAAACGCACAACGAAATAAAATCCATAAAACTACCTAAAATAAGAGATGGAGAAATAACAGACGTCATTTTCTTTTAAAGGGAAGGTAAATCAAAATTGGTACAAGAGTTCAATCGAATTAAGCCTCGAATCCTCTTAAACCATCGACAATTCTCCAAATACCCCAAGCTCCAGGATCAGGAACTTCTCTTTTCTTTAAATCTTCTTGATTAACATAAGCACCTCTACCTGCTTTTGCTACTAACTCTTTTGTTTTATCAGCTGCTTTTTGTGCATCTTCAGCTGCTCCATTTAATCCTTTTGAAGGTAATGAAGTTATGAATGCTTCTAATGGATCAACTAAAGTTCTTGAAGGTGGTCTTGCTCGGGTGTCTGAGAAAAAATAATACCAATGTTGCGTTAGTTCAGTTCCAAGGCTTTCTCAAAATTCTAGGTACTGTGGTGATCATGAGGGGAAGGGGAACGGGAGAAAAGAAAAACTCACATTTGTATAAAACATCTAAAGCTTCTTTTGAAGCTTTTGACCAAACTTCAGGAGTAGTTTGTTTATTACCTTGATTTGCTAAATCTCTTAAAGATTTACCTAAACCTGAAAAGAAAATAGAATATAATGCACCTGAAGTACCACCCATATCATCTTCAACGACTTCTGCAATTAATTGAATATCTTCAATTACATTTTCACCTTTTAATTTACCTGATTCAATAACTTTTAAAATTGCTTTTGCACCAGCTTCTAAAGTTAAACCTGCATCACCATCACCTGCTATTCTATCTTGTTCAGTTAATTCTGGTTCAGCAGCAATTAAAGCTTTACATGATCTTTTAATCGCTTCAATAAATTGTTTTGAATCTGTTGGAGCTAAAGCAACTTCATTAACTTTATGTTGAGCTACAACATCATCATCGACTTTTTCACCAATAACTCCAGGTTCTTTGCCTGATGTCCATGCCCATCCAGGTGCACTAGCAGGAGCATCAAGGTATTCTAAAACTTGTTCAGATGAATAAGGAGAAGATGAATCTGATTTTGATGGAAGTAATAATAAAGTTAAAGAGAAACCTGGCATATTGAGTGAAGTCATATATGTTCCAGCTAAAACTCTTCGGGTTTTGATATTTTTAGATTGTAACCATTTGATAGCTACATACGAGCAATCGAATTGGTCAGCGGATGAATACCTATATGTTTTGATGAAAACAACACCACAACTTACCTTCACCTGTGATACCACCAATTTCTAATTCACTTATAGCGCCTAAATTGTTTACCATCAAAACTACTTCATCTGAACCATCACCTTTGAAAGGAACGTAAGATCTTTCTGGATCATTTGTATTTGTAATCTTTGATAACATTTCATTAATTAATTCAGAGATTTTTGGTACTTCAAGTTTGTGAGTACCAGATTCATTATGAATACCCATACCTAATTCTAGTTGATTTTCATTTAAATGTGATTCACCAGATTTTGTTCCTGGTACATGACAATGATCTAATCCAATACCAATTGTACCTAATCTTGTTGTAACATATTTAGCTAAATTTTCTACTGAATCCAAGTCCCCTCCTTTATCTGATAATGCTGATGCTATCTTATATACTAAAATCGTACCTGCTAAACCTCTATAAAAGGAATGAATTAAAAATCAAAATTAGCTTAGCTAGATTCCTTGACTCGTATTTGAAAATGTCTTTTACTCACCTTCTACCAACAATTGTACCTTGTTCTCTTGAAACAGCAACATCATCTTGAACTAATAAAACTCTTACATCACCAGGTTTACCTGAAGCTTTATATTGTTCAGCAGCTAAACCAAAATGTAAAGCATCACCTGTATAATTCATTACGATTATTAAAGAACCTTTTTCGCCTGTAACTAATTCAACACCTTTTCTAACTTGTGCAACATTTGGTGAAGCGAAAATATTACCACAAATTGCTGCATCTAATAAACCATCACCAACAAATCCTGCATGTGCAGGTTCATGTCCTGATCCACCACCTGATAATAATGATACTCTAGATTTTGTTGATGGTTTGTAAATTACTATTTTCAAGTAAGAATATATCAGAGTCAGATCTTTAACATCCAAAAATCAGTTCCAAAGAAAAATTGGAAGAAAACTTACCTCGTTGACCTTCATCAAATTTGATATTAGGATTGTTGTTGACTAAACCTTTAAGTGAGTCTACAACGAGTGTAGCTGGGTTGTTGAGCAAATGTTTGTCTGCAAATCATATCAAGGTAATGTCAGCTCTACTGTATCAACGCCATAAATCGGATACCCATACTCACGTTGAGGAGCCATTGTGGTTGATTATTTCCAGTGATACGATTACAAGGAGAGGAGAAGCAATGAAAAACAATTATGCTATAATAGCTGGTGTACGTCTACAAGGCTTAAGAACTGGATACGGGTCAAGTGGGATAGAGAAAGTTGAGCGCCTTATGGTGAAGTATAATACTACAATAGAAATACCGTTGTGATAATCTCGGTCCGAAAGGAATGTTGTATTATTATCGTTCAATTGTGGAGGACCGTGCACCGTAAAACTCTAGACCCGAACGAAGGTATTACAGTGATGGTACCTGACAGTCACTTGTAAACATTGTGATTCCCGGTAAATAGCGGCTATATTTCCGGCGGGGAAACATCCGTTTACACAAGGTAAAGACAAGATGAAGGTTACACACGGACTAGATCCGCAATTTAGTATGGCGAGTGATCTACGAAGCTCAAGAGATTCACCATAATCCACTGCTCGGTGATAGCTACAACGTTGATCATGCTATACTTGCGTACCACTTCTTCTGCTTAAGAATACCCCAGAGCTACTTGGTCGAATTTGCATACGAGTAAAATTCATGGCGAGTTTGAGCGGTCAATTTAATTTCATTGGCACTATGGATTACAATGGCTTATACTCCGCTTAACTTCCGGTATATACCTGTTTAAGCCGGACTTAACTTTCAATTGGTATTTGCTACTTTCTGCATATTGCAACTGCGGTTGATTTCATATGTATCATCTGCTGTAATTTGAGGTAACTCGTAGGCACACTTTTCATGAGATCTTATCATAATGGGGATTTCCTGACTCAGTGTAGTCGGTATTGGTATCAGCGCACAAGTGCAAGAAAGGGGAATCAATATCCAGGTGGGGGCGGAAACGGAGATCATTTATTGCATTTCATCACCCATCTCATTGCCCCTCTATCATAGGCGTACATCCCGTCAGGGATGATATTACCGTAATCATATATCATGGTACTTTTGTTGCTTTCGTTGCCATTGAATACCAGTAGCAAGATTGCAAATTACCAGACTGCACCCAACATCTGATACATCGTATCAACTAAACACAATGGGTTGCTAATTTGTATTATACGATTCTACCGTTCCCAGATTACGTGAAACGTTCGTTCGTTCGTTCGTTCGTTATCTAAATTCCTCTATTCAAGATATGTTAGGCATCTCTAATAGCTACCGACATCTTGATAGTATCCCTAGTTTCTTTATGATTATGTACTCTTAAAATATCGATCAATCCAATTTGAGTACACCAAGAATTTAAAGCAGAATCACCAAAAGATCTTTCCTTTGGATTTTCTTTATTTATTGTTTTGCCTATAAATCCTTTCCTACTTCCACCTACTAACATAGGATATCCTTTTAATTTTGATTGTCGTTCTTCAAATAATAAAGGTAGATTCTTCAATAAAAGCAAATTATCATTATATGATTTAGCAAAACCTAATCCAGGATCTAAAATGATATTCCATTTTTTGATTCCAGCTTTTAAAGCTTTTTCAATAGTTTCTTCTAATTCAATTCTTACACCTTTTACTACACCACCTTGATATTTTGAATAATCTGTCAATTCTTTTGAATTCATCGTTTTTGAATCTCCTCTTGAATGCATTAAAATTACAGGTACATTTGATTCTGACATTACTTCTAACATACCAGGTTCACTTCCACCTCTAACATCATTGATACAATTTGCTCCTGCTTCGATAGCTAATTTAGCTACGGCAGATCGATATGTATCAATCGATATTGGTATTTCTCTTAATCTTAAATTAGTCGATTGTCTAATTGCTTTTAACAATGGTATTACACGATTTATCTCTTCTTCTTCTGAACAAGGTTCTGAATTTGGTCGAGTTGACATTCCACCTATATCTAGTATATCAGGATAATCATCATCTTCAAACAATTCTTCTATCGATTTTATCGCATAAGCTGAATCTGTACGTGCTGGATCGCCGTCCGAAAATGAGTCTGGCGTAGCATTGAAAATCGCCATCACATGCGGTATTGATGGCGTAGAAAGCCGTAAGGGTTTTGAGGGAGCGGAGAACGGTATGATGGGCTGTAGAGGAGGCGGTATGGTTTGAGGTAACTTTGAAAGTAATTGATTGATTGTTTGACGAATAGAAGGATGAACGAAATTTGGAGCGATGCTAATCCAAACAAATGGTCAGTTGAGCACAGTCAAGCGAAGCTCTTTGTGCTTACTCTGCCAAAGGTCTCAACACAAACTCCCGTTCGCCTAAACTTCTGTGCGGACATTCTAACCATCCGACACCATCTTCATCAGGTTCGTCGCCCCTTTCACCAATTTTTACTAGTTCATCACCGTAAAATACCAAATCCAGATCAATAACTCTAGGACCGTTCGTAAAAGTCTTGGTACGTCCAACGGATTTTTCAGTACGTTTCAATAATCGCAAGAGCTCAAGGGGCTCCAAAAATGTATAGAGCTATGCACAATGACCATATCGTCACATCAGCATTTTTGCTCTAAAAGAAAAAAAAGGCAATTAGTCAAGCTAAAAATGACAAACTTACTTCAATAGCACCATTTATGAATCTATCTTGATCTTCAACATACATCGGTTCACTTTCGTATAATCTACTCGTATTTGCTAATTCGCATCCATTCTCTTGTAATTCTCTGATTGCTTTATTTATGTGTCCAATCCTATCGCCGATGTTTGATCCCACAGCTATAAATACCCTTGTTTTCCCTGTTATACCTTGATCGTTCGTTGACGAGGATGTTGAGGTTGAAGTTGAATAGTCTACTTTGGTCCGATGAATCGTTATACTGGGTATAGCGTATGGAATAGCAGATGGTTTACGTATCGTTATTGATATTGATGGTTGTTCGGCATGCTCATCGGAATGTGATAAGATAGGTAATTGGAACAGATGCGCGCCAAGAGCGTGTATGAGTGATTCGATTGTACCGTATGAGGATGCGGTAACGTACTTTGAATAATTGCAATTAGTACGGGATATAATGAGGGTTGTCGAATGTGACGGATAAGAATGTGACAGATACTTTACTCACATCATAGACCTCATCAGCAAATTCCTTATGATTCCATCTGTCCCAATTCACATCATTGACCTCTACATCAATTTCTAACCTTTGTTTTTCCGTTCTTTCATGAGGATGTAAACCAATTATACACTCAGTTTTTATATTACTTATCTCACATTGCTGATTTTCCATCTGCAATAACATTGATTGTCCTTGCTCTTGCTTTGTATTTGTATCTGTTTTTATAGATTTTGAATAAATTGCTTTATAGATGGTCGAATCAGCATGTAAAAGGGATTTAGGTAATATACATTCGATTTTAACTTTTTTAACATCTGATTCTATTCCTAAAGGGAATTTAGATAATTCTTCCATTAATTCCCATGATGAATTCCATTTTCTTCCAGGACAAGATGCTAATCCATATATATCTTTTGAAACTGATGAATAATTTACACCTAATCCAGACATTGAATCTCCTTCTGCTGTATTAACAATTGATTCATCTTTCAATATCATTGATATATTCAATAAAATTGGACATGGTGGTGGTGGATCCAAGTTAAATGCTGATGGACCTAGACCTTGACGTAAATGGATTGAGAGTGATTGCAAATTAACACTATCAGATGGCATCTTGCTTATAACGATTACAAACTCCTATAGGTTCGCTACGAGATATGGTAAATCGCCCGATTTTTGCTTGAGGGTGAGAGCAGACGCTTGTTGCTCGCTCGTCAGATGTGAAAAGGTTACAGAGATGATATGTACCTACCTACCTATATAGCCTGTGAAAGCAGGAGATCTCAAACCCAGAATAGAAGAAGGGAACCGAGTGGACAATTTCAACCAGTTCAAGTGGAGGGAGTACTACTATCTGGAAGGACAATCTTCGCTTTTCCACGGTAGCTGTTTTCAAAGTTACGTAATTTTTCCGCTATCATGACTCGAACTTTATTGACGAAATACAAGTGGAGGTTGAAACGTTTCGAAATTAGAATTAGACAAGTGCAAGATGCTATTGTTGAATGTTTTGTCTCGTTTCTTCGTACTCATAACGCGAAACCTATCAACGCGGGAAAAGAGCACCATCGCTGAAACATCTGACCGAACTGAAGGGATTGACCTGACCTTAGGCTTCTTACTATCAGAATTTCCAACTATTGAGGCAACAAATCAACAGAAAACTTTTTCGCCCAATATACTTCTCTTTAGCCGAGCTCTGAAAGTTCGCTCATTCAGTCAAAACTCCGTCAGTCTCTCTGTATCAGGACTAGCTAGATCCCGCTGCTCGTCAGCATCATACTCTTTACATCCATCCATCAAAATATTCAACACCAAAATGGCAGCTCAGGAATGGTCACCTTCCAGTTGGAGGGAAAAACCCATAGCGCAGGTACGTCAACCCTTCCTGCATTCCTTGATCGTGGTACAAATGACTGTCGATTAGTCTGTGGTCGCATCTTGATCTAATGATCCTTGTTTATCTCAGGACGTCATCTACGAAGATAAAGCTCATCTCGACAAAGTACTTACAAAATTAAGGAGACTACCTCCTTTGGTTTCTCCAGTAGAAGTGAGTCTTGCTTCGAACCGCAACATCGATATCTTGTATTAACTCATATGACGACTCCACTTAGATTGATCGTCTTAGAAGCCAATTGGCAGATGTAGCTACAGGCAAAGCTTTCTTGTTACAAGGTGGAGATTGTGCCGAGTTATTCGATGATTGCTCTTCTGTAAGTCGTACGGTCCACACTATTATTAGGACTTGAACTGAACTGGAAATTACTTATAAAGGATCCAATTGAACACAAATTATCCTTGTAAGCTTCTTACTCAATCATGAACTATCCCGCCTCCAGCTAACATCCATCATAGAATTCTACTTATGTCCCTTATCATACTTCACGGATCTCGTTTACCGGTAGTACGAATAGCTAGAATAGCAGGACAATATGCTAAACCAAGATCCAAACCAACTGAAATGGTAGATTTCGAAATCCCCAATGGTCCAGTAGGAGAAGATGGGGTTCAAAAGACTAAAATTGAGAAACGTGAAATATTAAGTTTCAGAGGTGATAATGTGAATGGTTATGATAAAGAAGAAAGAAATCCTGATCCCGAACGATTATTAGGGTAAGGTATTGCTAAATCGATTGATTCTTCTTCAAATTTTCTTTAAGCTGATTCAATCTGCTTATAACACGTTATACAGCGCATATTTCCATTCAACTGCTACCTTGAATTACATCCGAACACTTCTTTTATCAGGTTTTGCAGATTTACATAAACCCTTAGATTGGTCATTCTCGCATGTTAGATCACCGGAAATTCATAAAGCTTTCTCAGCAGTTATAGAGAGTCTTCAAGATAGTTTGGATTTCATGAAAGTAGCTACTGGTGCTGTTGGAGGAGGTGAGAGAGGTGGTATGGAAACTGTCGACCTTTTCACCAGGTAAGTTGTTATTTCGACATCTTCGATTTTCTTAAGCTAATTGTCAACAAATACTTTTGAAGTCATGAAGCTTTATTGTTGGAATACGAAGAAGCATTAACACGTTCAGATCAAGGCTCAACCTCAAGGTCATTCTCACCATCTACATCTAGGGGATCTACACCAGCCGTATCAAGATCAGTATCACAAGTACGAATTTCATCTGAATCAACTTACCCACATTCTCCAGTCAGACCATCTAAATCTGGTTCTTTACATAATTCTTTCTCTGATATCAGATTAGAGACTAAGAAAACAAAAGAGAAATGGTATAATACTTCAGCACATTTCATTTGGATAGGTGATAGAACTAGACAATTGGATGGTGCTCATGTTGAATACTTCAGAGGTATTGCTAATCCTATGTAAGCTCATTCTTGTCCCGAATTTCCGAATTTTGATGCTAAAATTTGCTATGCAGCGGTATCAAGACTGGACCATCGATGAAACCTGAAGAAATCGTCAGATTGCTTGATAGTAAGCTAGCTCACTTTGTACTTTTTTCATCAACGTAAACTCACTAACATGCAATGTCTAGTTGTCAACCCCGATCGGATTCCTGGAAAAGTCACTTTAATAGGACGATACGGTGCAGATAAAGTTGATCAATTCTTGCCTGCTCATATCGATGCAGTCAAAGCTACTGATCACGTAGTGGTCTGGCAATGTGATGCTATGGTGAGCTATTCCCCTTACACTTAGCGGTTTGGAATATAGCTGACAAGCCTGACATTCTTCTTTTAATAGCACGGCAAGTAAGTTTGTGGAGACAGAGATTTTTGAATGTTTCGAATGTATACTGACGATCTCTTTCTGCAGTACTAAATCTTCTCAAACGGATCCTTCGCTCAAAACACGACACTTTGTAGACGTTATAACGGAGATAACCAAATCTATGGCTATTCACAGAGAGAAAGGAACGATCTTAGGTGGAGTCCATTTAGAATTGACTGGTGAAGTGAATGAAGAAGGTTACTCAGTAGTAAGTTCATAGTAATCCCTTCCTCTATTCGAAAGTGGAAGAAAGCTTTTAATTGACATGGTGTTTATAGACTGAATGTATTGGTGGATCTATGGAACTTGAAGATAAAGATTTATCTTTCAACTACCGAACACATTGCGATCCAAGGTTAAACTTTGAGCAAGGTTTAGGTAAGTCATGTTAGCTTTATACATAAACTGGTTCAAAGCTGATATCAGTTCCATTTGCATTGATTACTCAGATGTTGCTTTCTTACTTGCTGATCATTTACGATCAAAAAGAAGAGGTGAAGAGCCAAAAGATATTCTGTTATCATCGTTAAGAGGTAGAGGACAATCTCAGCGTCAATAAAGTGCCAGGGCGAAGGAAGCCTTTCTGTCAATATCATTATGTATAAGCTGACATTTTGGTTGAAACTTAATGTCTTGAAAGACAAGGATTGCAATGCATTACCCATATCAACAGTTTGCTAATCACATTGTAAAGGCGTCGGGTTCTTCTTTCTGCGTGATACTCCTTGATCGAGCTTCAACCGTATCTACTTTTGACCTTTGCAGCAATATACATCGGTGTTCCAGATATGCTGTATAATATCACTGTGATGTAGATCAACGGGTTTCTTTCTCTAACTCTTCTAATACCATCTTAGCGCCTTCTACTATGATTTGATGTTCAACCTGAAGCAAGGAGGAAAAGATGAAGTCAGCAATTTGAAAAGACTCCCAGTATTACCTATGGTATACCTCCATTTGAGCCATAAAGATAATCAAGGGGAGGATTGCGCTCGGATAGATTGAGAATATCACTCACTTCATGTATACGAGCTTCCAGATCCTCCAATTTATCCTCTTTTTTAATTTCAACATCTCGTACAATCAAAGGTTGACCTCTATCCACTTCAGCAATGACTTTATGTACCATTACACCTGTATTTGTTATTTCACCTTTTTGGAATGAATCAAATGCTCTTCCTATAGCATTTGCACCATCAAATGCACCTGGTAAAGCTGGATGTAAATTTATTATTGGAATTGGGAAAGATTGATGTAAAGGTGGTTCAGGTAATTTTGATTCGGATGTTGATGATGATGAAGATTCTTCTTTTACTTCTACTTCATCCTTTTTCTTTTGTTCATTTTCATTTTTATCAGATATTTTCAATTTATCTAATGAAGGTAATTTTATTTCATCACTTTTAGTAGGTAAAGAATTAATTTGAGGAGGTGGTAAAGCAGGTGCAGGTGGAGGAGGTTTTTCACCATTTAAAATTTCTAAAAATTTATCTGATAAAATATGCATCCATCCTGCTAAAACAACTAAATCAGGTTTTGATTCAACCACCTGTCTAGCAATTTCTAAATCATAATGTTCTCTTGTTGATCCAGGATTACGATTTTGAAATGTTTTTAATGCACATACAGATGTTGGTATTGAAGGTTTATGTGTTTTTGCTCTTGTTAATCCATATGCATTTGATCGGGATGATATAACATGTGTTACTTGAGCATTAGGTAATTTATCTGTACCGCATGAATTTAGGATTGCTTGAAGATTTGATCCTATATTAAAGTGATAAATACTAGTTAGTATATTGATGAAAATAGTGAACTGATCATTCAGAATGTGAATTGATTTACCTGATCCAGATATCAATACTGTTATTCTCCTTACTCGTTTCTCAGGTATTATAGTCTCGTGTAGTGTTGTCATTTCGGTCCGATGATTGCTATTGTTATTTGACGTCGAGATAAGGAGGAATTCCATCTTTTTATCTCTCAACAATAATAGTTCAACTTTTCTGGTAGAGTCGGAAATGAACGTAACGTTAAGGTTAATCTGCGAGGGTGATAAGCACGTGGTTTGCATGTGACGGTATGACGTGTATATGTTATGTCTTCGGAATGTCTGATAGCTGATTGCCGTGAATGCAATGTTACCTGCTGCAACGAAAGACATCATTGACACCAAGGTTTCTACCATATTGATCTTTGCTTTCTATCTTTTAGGTATTCAGACTAGTTCTGATTATATAACGGATAGCTCACAAAAAGGGACTTCGACTTGACCATGTCCCAATCAATCTTTTCATCTTTACGAAGACCACTTTCATCTTCTTTCCGCTCCTCAATCACCACACCATCTTCACCTCTTGTTCGAACACAAATCCCCTTAATCCGAAATGCATCAACGACACCCGCTTCAGGACCTCGACAATTCATATCTTCAACATTATTCGTAGCTGGTGGTGTCTTACTGATAGCATATTATTATGACTCAAGATCATTATTACATGAACATGTTGTAATGCCTTTAATCAGATTGGGGTTTGACGCTGAAGAAAGTCATAAATTAGCTGTTAGATTATTAAGTTTAGATAAATGGGCTAGACCAAGAGATTTAGGTGTAGATGATACTAGCTTACAGACTGAGGTGAGCTTATATATCTTTGAAAGTTGTGATTGATGCAACGTATCCTATATCAATGCACTTTCATGGATTTGCTAATAAACCTCCTTATGCCCATAATTAGCTCTTTGGACAACGAATATCGAATCCTGTTGGTGTAGCTGCAGGTTTCGATAAAGATGCTGATGCGATTGACGGTCTATTCGATCTTGGTTTCGGTTATGTAGAAGTTGGTAGTGTGACACCCGAACCACAAGTAAGCTATTGATCAACCTCCTCCGTCTCAACGGTTATTTTGACCCAAATGATCTGATATTGTTCATTATGAATATTAGCCGGGTAATCCTAAACCTCGATTTTTCAGATTAGAAGAAGATTCAGCTGCTATAAATCGATATGGATTCAACTCTTTGGGACATGGACATACATTAGCTAAATTAAGAGCTAGATTAGTTAAATTTTCACAAGAACATCCATCATATTTTCCTAATCCATTACCTTTAAATCCATTACCACCATCAAATTTACCTAGATCATTAAGACCAGGACAATTATTAGCAGTTAATTTAGGTAAAAATAAATCTTCTGCAGCAGATTCAAATGAAGATTATATAAAAGGTGTTAAATTATTAGGTCCATATGCAGATTTAGTTGTTATCAATGTATCTTCACCTAATACACCTGGTTTAAGAGCTTTACAAGGTAGAGAAATTTTAGAAAATTTATTAAAAGATGTAGTAAAGGAAAGAGACCAATTACAAAATGATCAGAATTTACCTAAAATCGCTGTAAAAGTTGCAAGTGATTTAACTGAAGATGAATTAGCTGATGTAGCTTATGCTGTGAGAAGTTCAGGTGTAGAAGGTGTAATAGTTAGTAATACAACCATCAGAAGAAAAGAATTGGAATTACAATCATGTGAGTGGAGAAATTCATTGTATATAGCCTGACCCGCCTGTTGACTGATCTATATGTATACCTTCTGTTTCAGCCCGACAAGATGAAATTGGTGGATTATCTGGAAAACCGTTATTCCCATATGCATTAGACTCAATTAAAACTTTAAGACCATTATTACCACCTTCTATACCAATTATTGGATGTGGTGGAGTTACATCAGGTGAAGATGCATTAAAAATGGCTGGAGCAGGTGCTTCGTTGATACAGTTATATACATCATTTGGATATAGAGGTGTTGGTACACCAAGATTAATTAAAGACGAAATAACATCATCATTAAAATCATCAAAGAGTAGTTGGTCACATGAAATTGGAAAAGATTGGAAATCTACTGGATTAGAAATGGGTTGGGATGAAAATAGATTAAAACAAGAATCCAAAAACCTACAAAATGAATTTTCGAATTTAAATAATTTGTTAAAGACTATAAATGATAAAGAAGATTTAAATTCTTTGATCTCGCAAGCTGAGTTGGCTTTAGGGAGAGGAAAAGATTCATCAGAGTCATCAGCAAAAACGGGATCAGAAGAAGTTGGTGGACCAAGAGATAACTTAGCTGGTGCAGATCCATCTGCTTCTGCTTCTTCATCACAACCTCAAATTACCGGTCAAACGGGAGGTGATGTAGCTGAAGGTTTGATTGAATCTGGAGGTGTCGGTGCCCAGCAAATCCAAGAAGCTGCAACAACAACAACACAAGCTCAAGAAGGAGAACAAGGTAGATTGATCGAAGGTGTATCTGCTGCTACACCTGACTCTGGTGTAGGGGCACCATCAATACAAGAAGCCTTATTGTCGACCCCTGTAGCGATTGATTTGACACCTAGAGTTATTGTTGATCGTCCTGTAGCACCTGAACCCACAATGGTTGACGAGAGAGAAAAGAATGAATGGGCCCAATCAGTTAGAGATGGTCAAAGACGACTTGTATAGAGGTAGAAGAAGGAACATAAAATGCATAATCTAATTAACAATTAGATCTAATGCAACATCAGACACAAAGGACTATATATCATGAGTAAAATCCTGTAGCGAAAAGAAAGTAGCTATATAGATGCATTGTTCATACTATGGTATGATTTGCGTATGCAGATAGGCACAATGCGTATACTGATGCGAGTACGTCTGTACGCTATCAAGAATTTCGTAGTGAAACCATATGACCTGGGTATGTAGTCGTTATTTCGATGTCAATTCTGATCTTGCATGCATTCAACAAAGAGGTAGCCTCACTCTTGATTAATTGATTTGATTGGCTTAATTGATTCAAGTATAATCTGATTTTCAAAAATCATGCTTTGATCATCAGACTTGGTTACTCGCATAGACTGAGAAATGGTCAAGACTGAAGGATGGGAAGACTTTTTTTTGATTGGGTTTGCTTTTCTTGTTCTTGGAGAAACGCTTATATGTTGATGCTTCATGTTCGCGGTTATCCGAAGCCAAAGTCCAATGAACATAGATTATTATGGTTGATTCCGACAAGCGTTACATGAATATTTCGATACAACGTCTATGATTTTGTTTACATATTCTCCTTTTCTACAACAATTTGTATTTTGTATTGATTGTATTATATATTACAATATAAAAATGAATGAATCAGTCTGCTTCCACATCTTTCCTCTACATATATATGAATATATACATATATATATATATCAACAATCACCATCATTTTGATCTGCTCCATCGTCTTCTTCCTCATCATCATCTTCTAAACCAACTTTCAATTCATCCCATTTCATTCTAACTTGTTCTGCAGTAAATCTATTCTCTGCTAGAGGACTTAGCATAATTTGAATTACTTGTCTAATCTTTTCTGAAACTCTTTCTCTACCATCTAAAAATAACATTGATGGACTACCATCTTGATAAGGTTCCATTAGAGATTTTATCCTTTTGATAGATTTTTCATTTTCAGCTTGGATCAATTTATCGTCACAATCATCTATCGTATCGTCTGGATTAGGTAATCTAGCACTTGAAGGTGAAATTGGTGTAGGTAATTGAACGATAGCTTTAGGTAAAGAAGTTGATAGTTCACTATTACTGTTACTATTAGTTTCATTGGTTCCATGTTGTTGTTGTATAGCTTTCTCTTGTGCTCTTCTCAATGAATTTCCACGAGATATACCATAAGTTGGACTTGATATATCGAATTCATCTTCATCTGATAACAATCTTGTTATAGCATCAAGACCAGGTCCTGCATATCTAGCACCATTGTTTGGGGTATCATTGGATGATGGTGTAGTGGACGACGTGAATGGACCAGATTTAACCCAATTAGCGTATAGTTTAACACCAGATGGTGATTCACTGGATGAAGCTTCATCAGATGCTCTGATACTTTCAGCTGAAGTCATTCTTTTTAATTTCGGTTTAACACCATGGTTATGACCATCAACTACAGCAGCTAAATGTTCACGTGAATAACTTGGTGGAACTCTTAATGAACCTGCTCTTCTAACTCCTCCACCAACACCGATATTAGAACCTGAAGGATATCCAGCACCTGTTGAAGTTGCTGAATAACCTCTCCAAGCTGATGGATATGGGCTTCCAGCTGTTGAAACTCCATCTTCGTTTCCAATCCTTTGGAATCTTTCTCTCTCTTCATATGCCCACAATCCTCCTTTTCTAACGTGGTGCATCATTTCAACCGTTCTAATACCTCGGAAAGGCTCTCTACCGGTCAAACATTGATATAGTGTTGCACCGAGGGCGAAGATGTCTACAGGGAAGGAGAATGTTTGATTTGGATCCACCAATTCAGGTGGTGAAAATGGTAAGGTACCGAGACCTAATCCATCGGTAGGTGGGTGAGCTGGATGAATAAGTAAAGAAGAACCAAAGTCGGAAAGTCGGATGTGAAGGTCGGCGGTCAGCTAAGGGAGTCAATGTCAGTCTTTGGTAAACTAGATAAGGCACTCGGCTTGCTTTCTTTGGACAAAACTTACAAGTAAGTTCCCAGGTTTGACATCTGCATGAACCACACCTTTGCCGTGAACCCACTCTAAAGCTTCTGCACCTTCTCTTGCCCATCTTTCCCATAAACTTTTACCTACTAATTGAGGACTCGTTCTTAAAATTCTATCTAATGTACCTAGAGGTGCATGTTCAAGTAATAAAACTAATCTTGATAATGAAGGTTGGGGTGGATTAGATTGTTCATATCTTGATGATGATTGAACTAAAGATGGTAAAGAAGGATATGAAGGTAATGTACCTCCATCTCCACCTGGTGGTAAAGGTGCATGTGCAGTTATAATTGTTGATGATCTTTGTCTTCTTAAATCTGTGTTTGTAGCTGGATTAGGTAATAATACTTTGTTTGAATCCGTTGTTGCTGTTGTTGTTGTTGCCGATGATCCCGTTAATATATCTGAAGATGATCTAGCATGTGTTTGACCGATTGTTGATGGTAATCCATCAGAATCTTCTTTTACAGCAATCAGTTTTACAACGTATACACTTCCACATGGTCTTCTAGACTTTTCTTTTGATCTATCCGAGCCTTCATTTCTGTCTGTTGAAGATATGTGAGCTTGGTGATTACCCCTTAGAGGTGAAACGGCTCTTTGTCTAGGTCTTATTTTTCCACCATGCTGAATTCTATCGGTTGAAATAGGTTTAGATAAAGGTCCTGCTAAACGATTCAGAAAGAAAGCTTCCCTTAAACCCATAGTTTGTGATTCTCTATCTGGAGCTAATCTTTTTGCTGCACATAATTTCCAGTTTCCACCTATCAATCCATCACCGTCTTCATTAACTTCCATCTCTTGTTGCTTTTTGTTTAAATTCGAATATACTGATCCATTTGACCTGCTCAATAAATCATTTCCGTGTCTCGTATTATTGTTGGTATTACTCCCATTTCTATTTTTCCTTCTTGTTCTCTTGTATGATGCCAAATATGCTCTTGCATACCTACCTTCACCTAATAAATAAGTTGAATTTGGTATTAAACGTAATTCAATGTCATCCGAACAAGGTGGTAAAGGTAGTTTCCAATTTTCCAAACCATTTGAACCTAATACACCACTTGTTGGTGGTAATTGTGGCGATTGATGTAAAGGCGATAATGGATCTGTATAACTATCATTTGATCTTTGTTTTCGCGTTGAGGTTGAAGCTGAAGCTATAGATGTGGAAGGTGTGATAATAGATGATGATGAGGATGGGATATCTGAATTGTTATTTGATGATATAGGTAATGGAGGTGGTATTTTTCTATTACTTGATGATCGAGATAAAGTCAAAGGCGAAGGTGCAAAAGAACTAATTCCATTCGTCGAAGCATTTATAGAACTAACTAATCTAGGTGCAGGAGGAGGTGTTATACTTTCTGTTGGTGTATCAAAGAATGATGATGTTCTAGGTGAAGGTGAAATATCATTCTTATTTAGATTCGGAAATGAGGATTTATTCGATAAAGTCACGCCAAATTCATCCACTCCAGTTGAAGCTGATGACGCCGTCGTAGATGTCGTAAATGCATTACCTATACCTTCAAAATCCATCTTTAACCCTAATTCTCCACCTCTTTTCCTAGCTGGTGAAGGTAGTGTATTTGCATGGTAGCCACTTCCACCTAAATCAAAAATCGAGTTTAGACTACTTGATGATGGTACATTTGGTGTATAAGATGATTCAATTGCGTTGGAGCTTGAGCCAGGTAAAGGCCTTGGAGGTGGTATTTCAGGTTGCCATGAAGTAGTGAATAAATCGTTTCGAGATGAGGCTGATCTTGATTGGTACGGATCATGTACGGATGTACTTGAAGATGCAGGCATGACAGATGAAGTTGAGGATGAGGGATGCAAGATCGAATGGTGTGGAGATGAGTTGCGTAACAGCGACATCTCGCCGATGATGAATTCCCCTTATGTGATGGGAATTGCTGAGTGCAGCTATGGTGAGATAATGATGAAGATAATGCAAAGCTGGTTGTAAATAATGTTGTATGTATAGATGATATTGAATGTACGCTGCGTGTTTGTGCAGATGAATGGTCAAATTGTAGGTGACAGCTAACTCTAAAGGAGATCACGGTGTTGTTTCAGGATTTAGACGTTCAATGTTCGATGTTCTATCACAATAAATTGTTGATCGCACAACGGGCCGATACAATCCGGAGGTAAATTAAGGAGTAGGGTGTTGTTGATGGTTGATGGGTGATGGTTTGATGGTGATGGTGACTAATTAGACGCTAAGATAATTGATGATCAAGGATGTATATGTATGATAAATCCAAAGGATGCCAAAGGATGCCAAAGGACTGCTTCAGTTAAAATGAAATACTAAGGTTGTAGGCTGTTTTGATGTATGAATTGATTAAGACACAGGGTTGTATATATAGGAACGATCTATCCAAATATGTATTTCTAACCTATCTTTTGTAACTTGTAACTTTTTCTTGTAATAACCTTTCCCCACAATCCTAATTCTCCTTGCTTGGCAGCGAGTCGCGGATCTAAGGATTACACAGTTACAAGTTACGAGTATTATGTACAGCAACGACTACGTTGATCTTTTTATAACACGTTGTCTGTTAAGATGGGATGATGTATATCATTCAAGCGTAGACAAAGCTATAGCTATGTATCATTCGATGCTTCTTTGTAAGGTTAATGTCTCAAGCTGTTGTGTCTTCGACATATATAGTATCGATTTTTCAATTCGATTCAGACGAGTCAAGAAAGCAACCCAAAATAAGTAATCTCACTTCGAAACATAACATTAACCATTATATATGTAAATTACTTAATTTGGTAATACTGCTTCCAGATCGAAAATACTCCGAGAACATGAACATGGGATTTTTTTAATTAACTTAGACAAAAATCCACTAGTCCAGAGTCCAGACTTCTGAAAATCTCATTCTGATCAAAATCATCGTTTACCATCTCTATTACTGCAACACTACAAAAGCAGCTCCTTCATAATCTGCAACGATCAAGAGTGATCTGAAAGAAAATTGAGCATCTCCTTACAATCGCATAATGCTTGATGTCTATAGTAGACGAAAGATATGCTGTATTCACGGAAATCTTATTAACTGATATAAATGACTCTGCAAGTTAGTATGGAATAATTGACCTCAAAAATGTTATCGCTACGACAGACTTCTAGATACAGTATGATTCCTCGTTATTCTTTTTAACCCAATTGAGAGTTCTTTCCATTTGAGTTTGTGCCGAGTTTGACTCTACTCTTCTTCGGGTACTCCGACGTAAACTTTGACTTTCCAGCTTGACGCCTGATATTTCGTCGGTATCTTCTTGTTTTTCAATCTTCGGCTTTTTCTTATATCTCTTTTTCTTAGATGTATCTATATCATAATCCGGTGATGTATCATCATCAGGCTCAGTACTTGAATAGTCATGTTCATCGCCCCATTTGCATGTGCTACGAGAATGCAGTTTTCGCAGCATTAGCTGGATGGTACCTTAAATACATTGTGTTGACAACTTACCAAAAATATTTGGCTATTGAAAAGAATAAAGCAGGGTTTCAATTTGTTCACATTATCGATTCATTCACGCAATGAAGGCGCTTGTAGGTGGAAACTTACCAAAATAATCACTATAATATGCTAGGATTTCCTCTCCTGACTTGATGTGCTGTTCTTGAACGAAGCTAAAATGTTGAGTGGCTACGCCACCATCAGCTGCGTCGATCAAGTTGTTGATATCTTCATCTTCGATTATCCAATTGACATTATTATAACAGGCATGCTAGAAGAATCAGATTAGCAGGCTGACGGTTTATACATAATAGCTAATCATTCTCATATCAGTATGCAATAGCTAAGTTTACTTACATTAACGGATCTTCCAAAACCTAATTCCATCATAACAGTTATCTTATCATTATGTTGCCGTTCAAATGCTAATTGTGCATTAAATCCATAATCTTCCGCATCATCTGTATCTTTGATTTCTATAGGTAAAGTAATGACAATAAATTCTATTCCTGAGATATCAATGTTTAAATCCAATTGACGTTGCAATTTCTTAGATTGCGTTTGTGTTTGTGTTTGAGATTGAGATTGGGATTGAGATTGGGGTTGGGATTGGGATCTGAATAATTTACGTGATCTGATTTGTTTTTGACTTTTCAAGAATAATCCTATTTGTCCACCTAATTCTTCGCATGTGCGTAATTCGATTTGTGTGTTTAATATCGCATTTTGGAAATTTGTCTCGAATCTGATAGGGAACAAAGGTATCGAGTGATCAATTGTTGATTTCACGAACTATGAAAGCTGTTATTCACGATACGGTAGCTTACTGTTTCAGCAGTTGTTCAGGTATAAGGTTATCTTCAGCTTTTCTCTGAGAATCGGTACTGAAGAGCGACGACCACGATAACTTTTAGCTCTTAAATACTCGATTTATGAGAAATACTTCTGAGCCACTCACACTCGCTCTAGCAACTTTACCAAATATTTGATATCTTTCTCCTTCTCTGTATCTTTCTTCATTGCAAGGGGAAAGCATGATCAGCAAATAGAAGGATGGACACTGTTGAAGATGTACTTACGACGCCCCTCAGCTCCTGATATATCCGTTTCAGCTCATCTCTTTCAACCTTCTCTACCAAACTTGATCTAATAGCAGGTTCTCTTACCCCATGAAAAGCCGCTAAAGCTTCATGAAACGTTTGTTCGTATGCGCAAATTTGATGAGCTAATTGAAGTTCTATTGAGAATCGCGTTTCATCTTGATTGAATCCCTTGATCGATGTTTCTGCTTCACCATCATCCCCTTCGTCCAGGAAGGAAGGTTGCATCTTTGCGTTCTGAAGTGTACCACCAGCATGACTACAGAAAGTAGACGAAATTCGAAAATTATTTATATCATCTGACAAAGGTAGACTCTCTACTCCAGATGATAGAGGGAGACTCTCGATTCCAGAAGAAAGGGATTCGTGAATGGGAAATTGAGATTGTTCTCTTGATTTCCGTTTACTCATGTTAATTATAGCCATCTGAGATTATCGAAATCATTGATTAGGAGGAAAAGAGAGAAAGAGTAAAAGATCAGATTGAGGAGGGTCGCTATAACCAGATAGATCAGTTTTCGTACCCATATTAACATTGATTATGAATTGACCTGAAAGAGGAAAAGTGATGCGCACAGACGCACAGACCATCGATGGAAAGAGATGCGTGCTGTGACAGTCCACAATTTGATGATAAATGTCGGAAATATGTTATCAGTAGAATATCATCAAGGTGTTAATCATTAGCGAGTCTATAATATAGAAGAAGCATGTTATCGAGAAGACCGATGATATAAGTAAATAATGTATTAGATATGAGCAACATGCTGCCATTCGAAATTACCAAGAAGTGTATCCTTTCTCATCCTCGCCTAGGAGTTGATCATCCACCATGAAGACATTCAATATTTTCTACAAATTTCATTCCTGTAAAAAAGGCATCAGCAAGGCTTCACAGATTATAGCGCGACATTCTTCACAGTTGCCCACTTACTGAATTACACATCGATAAACCAGATCCACCATCTTGTACTTCTGTTTCTACTTCATTATCAGTGACCTGTTGATTACTTAGATAAAGGCTCAGCCATTTGTTCCTCATTTTCCTTTGGTCTATTCTTTGGAGTATTCTCTTTTCCTTTGCTCTTTTCTTTCCTTTTCAGATTATCCAAAAGCTCTCTTTGTTCCTCCATACATCTTTCTATCTCTTTCCTTTGAACTCTAATGTCATCTTTAATAGCAAGCATTTTATCTATAATTCCATCTATACTGTCTTCATGGTTTTGTAATTTGCTTATATGTAGTTTGACTCGATCATCCAATTCATCTATTTTACTAATGATCTCCAATTTTGATAAAGCTGAAAAATGCTCCTCCTCATCTTCCTCCTCCTCAATCATCTCCCAATCGGAGTTCATTCCCTTTGTCTTTTGATCTTGCTTACCGTCTGAATTGGCGGTCAATATCGCAAATTCCGGGTCCGGCGATGATTGATTATCAGCATTCGTGTCTACGTTATTATCTTCTTGATTGTCTTCATCCACATTCATTACTGAAGAGGCAACTTCTTGATTTTGCTCATCTCCCTCAGGGCTATTTACTAATCTTCTTCCTCGTTTTCTACTGGAAGATATAAACCTGAGAAACTGTATATCATCATCGTCATCATTATCACCATCATCCTCCTCTTCTTCATCGCTAGCACCAATTACATTTGATCGGCGATTCCGTTTCCTACTTTTGATAATCCGAGCTTGTTTCATTCTATTCTGAGCAGCTTGATCTAACCGTACTTCTCTATCCGGATCGACAGGTGTTCGAAGTCTTGAATAACGATCTTCTGGTTCTTGATCTTCAGCTGGACAGGATCCCGTCATTTGAATAATATCCATATCCATAGAATTTGCTCTAGGTCGTGCCGTAGATTCAGAGCAATTAAACGGCTTGGTTCCGTAGAAACTACCAGGAATATTAGGAACATCATCATGTGTAGGATCGATGTGATCCTTATGACGGATACTATCGCAAGTGCTGGAAAACAATAAAGGTATTCACATTCATCAGCTAAAGAAACAGCTACGCAGAAGATTGAGAAGTGTGAATTTACCAGTTGAGCTCCGCTAGCGAATTGCAAAGTATTATGGTAAGCTCCACTAATCTCCCATAATCGAAATGAGATTAGCAAGAACTTCAATTACTTACCAAACTCGTCGCTATAGAATCCGAAAACTTCCATTCCTGGTTTCAGATGTTTTATATCCTCTATTTCTACACGAGTCTCCATGTATCCAATATTTCTTGTATTAGCATTGAAATTTAGATGATTACCTGTCAAGGGCCACTCGACGCTAATTCTTTCGCAATGATGCTATGTGCGAGTGACACAGTACAAACATCAGCTAATCAAATTGATTTGATGTGAATGATAAATTGCGAATGGAAAAAGACAGACGCATCAAAGGGACATGAAAATTCACATACATTAATGACTCTAGCCATTCCTAAACCCATTAAAACTCGATTTTCCGATTTCTTCTTCAGCTTTCGAATATAGTTATGAGTAAAATTAAAAGTTAAATCATCATTAAATCCATGTTTTTCGATATCATTGATTTCTGCTGGGAGAGAAAATAATTCAAATCCTATTCCTTTCATATCGGGTAATGATACAGATGGTTGTTTAGTCTGTCGATTTTGTTCACGTAATAATTCAATTCTACTTGGATTCTCAATTGTTTCATCCTTGTTTCCACCTAATAATCTTCCCAATAAAGATGTATCCTCAATCGGGTTTTCCTCTTCCTTTACGAATAACCCTACTTGTCCAGGAACTGCTCCTGAAATATCTAATCTCAAATTGGTATTCTGAAGAGCGGATATGAAGTTTTGCTCAATCCTGTCATATTGATCAAAGTTAGTTTGTATCAGTCACAGTCACGAGCCAAAGACATTGCACTAGCAAGACTGTTCACTACTCACTTCTGCAAATAAGATTCAGGTATGATATTACCTTCTCCAAGATCTCTCTGAGACTGAGTACTACTCATTTTGTAAGGTCAGTATACGTCAGTCTTGATATATATAGGTAACATGTACTTACATCCGTTTGATGATTGCTTCCAATACTTCAATACCATCTTTCCTTCTAGCCGGTTCCTGTGCTTTGTAAATTAGTTAGATATAAGGAATTAGACTCAAGATTAGAGCCAGTGAGAAAAGGCATACTATGCATACCTTGGTTTGAGGATTGATGAACAATTCTTGCCTATCATATTTAAGCGTCGTGGAACTTCTAACTGGAACTTGATCTAATCCATCTAATGTCGCGAAAAACTCCATCAAAATATGCTCGAAAGCGCACAATTGATGTAGAATCTCCAAAGCTTCTTGTTTGTTCGTGAATAATCCATTTGAGTTCGCAGACGAAGGTGGTGAGTTTGGTGAGAATAAGTCGTTTAAGCTATGTCCACCGACTGTTTGTTGAGATGAAGATGAAGAGGAAGAGCTTCCATGAGAGGAATTTCGTTGATTCGTTCTATTTTGAGGTTTATTAGCCTTTTGACCACTTTTTCTAGCCATTGGTGGCATTCTTCGAATGGATGTACAATAGTCGTTTCGACCGATTGGCGAGATTGGGATGAACAAGTAAATTAGGAGATATTTAGTATGCTGCAAGTCAAGCAATTTATATCCCAGAAGGAAGATAGGGGATGAAGGCAAGGAAGCATTACAGTATTTTGAACGAGATTAGCAAATGACTGATTGAAGCGTGTTAAGGAGAATTCCCAGGATAAGGAAGATTAATAATTGTGTATTGTGTGTTGTGTGTTGTGTGTTTTTGATGAAAGGTATGCCTTTGAGCTGAATATTCCGATTTAGGCAAGTGGGAATCTTAAAAATCAGTTTAACTTGGTTTACCTGGATATCACTATTCAAAATTCATTCGCCAAACACCCTCTGGAGATTCGTATATTTCGCTCGCTATTTTCAGTGCATGTAGTAATATCACGTATCTTGCATGGTCATCACCTATATAGCTGAATACATATTGTATATTTGATGTCGGCTCGGACCATCTAAGGTAATCGCCATTGACCAAATAGCATACTACAGCGATTGATGCATTGATCAGCTTCATGTTTCTCCATGCGGTGAAGGAAAACTTACTCGAAACAAGCCATAATAGTCCATTTTCTATTTTCAGCTTCAGGGAAAACTAAAGATCTAGGACCATAGAAAACTTCATCATCAACTTCTTCTTGTTTTCTAGGTAAACAATGCATAAATTTCCAATTTTCTTTTGCTTTTGCTTCTGTTACCATTTTATTTGTAATTTGATAACCTTCAAATGCTTTTAATCTTTGTACTTTTTCTTCTTCTTGTCCCATTGAAATCCATGTATCAGTAACAACTACATCTGCATTTTCTAGTGCTTCAGAAGGTGAATTTGTTAATTTTACTAATGATTCTGTACCTGCTTCGGTACTATGGTAACAATATATTAGCTATGTCATTCATATAATGGACTTTTAACACTTTAGAAAAGTCAGACTTACACTCTCTTCCATACTCTTTCATCGACTTTATCATACCCTTTTGGAGCAGCTAAACTAAATTCCATACCTAATCTAGGTAAAGTGACCAATAATTCATTTGAAATGTTATTACTATCTCCTACCCATGCAACTTTTTTACCTTTTAAAGATTCTAATGGGTCGATTGAAGATTGGAAATATTTCAATATTGATGTATGACTACCTTCACCTTCAGCTGGTTGAGGTGGTTCGGGTTTAGGTGAATAATGTTCATGTAATGCCATAATATCAGCTAAAATTTGTGTTGGGTGATATAAGTCTGATAAGGCATTTATAATTGGAACAGGGGAGTATTTTGCGAGTGTCTATAAATATTTTCAGTCAGGTCGACTTTAGCTAAGTCAAATCACATAAAAACGATTGGGGATATCTTTGGCTCACCTCTATATCTGAATGTGGACCGACTCTAGCCATAATACCATCAGTCATTGATCCAATTACTATAGCGGAATCTTGTAAAGTTTCATTTACACCTAATTGAATATCATCTTTACCTAAAAACATTGGATGACCACCTAGAGCTTGAATTGAAGATTCTGATGCAACTCTAGTTCTAGTTGATCTTTTTGAAAATAATAATCCAATTGTTCTTCTATCTAAAGTTGAAATTAATGCTCTAGGTGAAACATTTTTGTAAATATATTTCATTGCTAAAGCGTTTTGAATTAATGTTCTAATTTGATTAGGTGATAAATCAGCTAAAGTTATTAAATGTGGTGGTTTACCATTATTTCTGACTTGTACATTATCTTGAAATTGTCTTTTAGGTCTGTTAGATGATCTACCTGAATTTCGGACTGCATTACCTGCAGTTTTAGCGATTGTTGACATTTTGATCGATGAAGACTGACTCTTGTTTTTCGGGTTAAATGAAAAGATACTGATAGTCTGAATAAGTGGGATGGAGGGATAGGAATGTAGGTGTTATATATAGTCTTATCATCTACTCGAATGATATTTCCATCTCAAGGACGGTTGTGTCGGAGGACTAAGACCCGCTCAGGCACAATCCAGCTTTAAAAATCCACGTCATGCCGTTCAAAGTTGTACATTTGATTCCGTCATATCAGTCACAATAAAGCTCATTCATATCATTCGGAAAGTTCAAGTCGGATATCTTCAAACGCAAGTATCAACCACGACACTTTATTCAGACATCTTCAACCTGACAACCTTGTATTGACAACATCGAAGACAGTATTCAAGTAAAGCCAAAAACAGCCCATCAGAAATATTCAGACAAAATCACATTCAGAAATTTACTAGACCTCCATTAAATTTATATTGATCCTCTTGAAGACAACTTTCAAAGATGTTCCGTTCACGAATACTTAATCAGATATCATCAACTATCGCTTCAGCTTCGTCCTCATCATCCTCTTCATCATCATCTTCGGTTACAGGAGCACCAACACATCATTTAATAACATTAATAAGATCACCAATTGGATTACCTTCATCGTCAAGAAATACATTAGAAGCATTAGGTTTACATAGATTACGTGAAAAATCTTTACATCCATATGGTGAAACTACTGCAGGTAGAATATTAAGAGTTAAAGAATTAGTACATGTTTCAAATGTTACTAAAGAAGAAGGTAAATTGTTGGTAAAAAGAAGAAAATCTGAAGGTAGTGGGTTAGAGTTGAGCAAGACTAGAATTTATGGTGGTGGTAAAGGCTTAATACAGAATCAGCAAATATAATTCCAAATTATGTGTGAGTTTTCATGATTATTGATAGGGATCATATCGCACTGGTTGCCCACATAATATTGAATGAAAAGCTGATATGACTTTTTGATACAGAACACATCATCATATACGATACATCCTATGCATATTACGCTACATTCATTACTCAGGCCACTCGAAATCAATATAAGACAGACGATCAGAAGCAAGCCCGCTTTCTTTCAAGCTTTGGTCGATGTTCACTACCTGTTACCCCTGAAAGGACTGTCCGCCGCATTGACAAATTTCCAATAACATTCACTAGATCAAATATCAGAAGGATTAGAACTCAATTTATCGACATCTGTAAAAACTTGCAACACTTACATCATCTTCTCCTCTTCATTAGGGTTATTTCCTCCTACGGTTGAAACCTTTTTGAGCGTTTGAAACTTCTCTTTCCAAAGCTCCGCAGCTGTTCTATCTTTCGAACGTTTACGCCGATTGTTCGTCTCATTACCCAAAGAAGAAGCTGAACTTAAAGGGCCAGAATATCTATCTGGTTCACCTTGTCCTCGTTCTGACTGCTCCGTTGATATAACCTGAGTTATCTGTAAAGGTATATCAGCTTCAGATGATCTCATGCCTGAAATGAAAGATCAGCTGTCTAATGGCGTTAGAGCCTTGACTTACCGTGTCGTCGAATTTTGAGTTGCTTGATTGGCAGTAATCAATATTTGAATCCTGGAGATCTGAAGGCGTAGAAGAGGAAGAAGAACTTATATCTGATTGATAAGTCTCATTCAGTTCTACATCAAAGGAAGAAATCTCCCATGAAGAATTGTCAGGTTGTTCAGTGTTGGGAGAGCTGGGTGTATCTGTAATTTGGTCCAGTTCTGACATACTGAATTTGGTGACTTGGTATTTGATCGTTACAATAACGCTTAATTGATTTATCGTAATCAACAGATATTTGCCGCTTTATGATTTAGTTCACGTACACTATATAAATACTGGTTTTTTTTTGCTAAATAACTATACTTCGCTATATTCCCCTCAAATAATTGTCAAATTTGTTGCTCCAATCGCTCAACGTCATCCCAATTATAGTAGAAAGGATATACGACACGTTACTTTTTGACGGCAGATATACCGAGTATCCTTTCATTAACTTGGTCAACATTGAAGGTGATCATCCTTTGTGATCTTGAATCCTCGAGTGGATATCGTATGAAACGAGTAGCTTTGCCATTCATTAGCACTCGACCGAATTTTGCTTGCCTGCTCTCGCGCAGCTCAACCACGAAAATGAATTGGTCAATACGTGTGCAGAACGGTATCAGAAGCCGCTTGCATGGGCACTAAGATACGCAATTCCACGACTTGCTGCACTATATATTTACATTGTGCAGTATCGTACATCATGATCCCAAAACAATCGCTAGTGATTAGCACAGTATATCCTATGCATAATTCATCAAGATTTGGAATGTACTGAAAGTTATATTCTCCCTATTCTTCTGTGTCCTTCTACATTTTTTCGCAATCTACCCTCCTCTAGATGACTTAGCTTTTGATTGCATATATGCAGTCAATTTATTTGAGTTATTGTTACTTGATACATCAAGAGCGACTGTAGCCATTCTGTGCAATTCGCTGAGAAAGTTCAACTGTCAATTTAGTCCGGTGGTATACAATACATATTCCTGTTCCTCGCGGCTTCGTGGACTGCCGGGGATATGTGATTCAATCAGATACCAAGTATATATACATCAACTCACTAATAAGTTTTTGAATCAGAAAATCCAGTATTTTGTTCATATGCACAGAATTTCTTGTTTGTAACGGCATTATTTCTGCTCATATGCAAACACATTACGTGTGTGTAAAAGAAGAAAACAAGCAAACCAGTATCAGTGGTTAGCAGAGGACTTCACATACAACATTACTGATTATTAATCAAGCGTCTATGTGTAATAACGATGAAGTGCAGTATACTGTTCATTATATGTAGAATATTTTAGTAGTTTATCCCACTCACCCACATGATTGACAAACCAAATCTTCGATTGTCCAACTTTACTTGTTGTGCTGGTGCCATTGTGATGAGAACTCATTGTAATTGGTGATTTGGATTAGGCTTCCAATTAAATATGGTAAGCTAGAAGAAAGAAGATAAGCGAAGAAGGATATCGTTTGTGACGCAGTTTCTTTCCGGGATGAGTCAATTAGACTTTTATACGTTGGTACGAAACCACCCAACGATCTGTACGGCTTCGATACCTCCCTTGGGGCGATTTGAGAAGCAGAATATCCTTTTATGATGAAAAAGAATGACTTCAGAAATCATTCTACATGGAATGCTTCTTCTTACATCCTGCACTCTTTCGTAGGGATAAAAGAGGAATAATCGGTTCATTGAAGCTGACATACATGACGTCAAAGAGTGTATCTAAAATACATTTGCTGATGCACAATGGATGCAAATGCATAATCTTCCTCGGTGGATATTTCCAAGAGATTCCATAATGATTTTGTCTACTGTACCTCTACGTCTAAATATGACTAAACTTGTATGTTCTCATCAAAATCCAATTGTCTCCTTGTATCTTCTGATATATAACCATCAAATTTCCAAACTTGAAATTTATGATTCAAATCATTTCTTGAATTTATACCTAAACCTGAACCTGTTCTAAAACCACCACCTTTTTTTCTTTCAAATATATATATAACTTGTTTAACTCTTGAATGTAATAAAGCCATTGAACACATTATACAAGGTTCATGTGTAATGAAAAGTGTTAAACCATTTAATAAATAATCTGAACCATTTTTTAATGGTTGTATATCAATAAATGGTTTTTGTTGTCTATATTTTGCAATTTTTTTAACACAATTTAGAATACTATGTCTTAAAGGATGTTTTTCTGATATTGTCGTATCATATGATGAAGCTCTTAATCCTTCAGTAGGTTCTATAAATCCTTCAGCTCCCTTTTTGGGCCAAAAAATAGAAGGTTCATGTGTACAGTAAACTCCGATAGGTAATTCACCTTTGGATTTAGCTTCTAATGCAATATCGATAATTCTTTTTACACCTGATGTTAACCATGCTTTATATCCTATTGACCATCCTGCTTCTATTGAATTATTAGGTATTATAGGTATAGGTGAAAATGTGACTGGCCATATATGTGATTTGATCTTGATTTGTTCAGTCGTTCTAGCACTTGATATGGGTACTTTATGTAGGATTGGGATCAAGTCTGATAAGGTAGTAGAAAATGCAGTCATGACTGATCGTAATGAGGGTACATCATAATCTGCTGCCATGCCCAATACCACTCGGCAGATTTCTAAATGAAACAGTAAAATCAGCACAAGAACGCGGAAAAGGTTTCTTTGTATTACTGGACGAATAATAGGTAATCGACACTCACCTTGATTATTCTCCTTTCTTCTGCGAACCCTTTTAAGATGCCGCAGACGTTCATCTTCTGCGGTAATGTGCTTCGAAAAGCTGTTATAAGTAAATTTGTATTTGGTCAGTCGTGCTCATTTCCCCCGTCACCTATCAAAGTGATGACTCACTCCAAGGCCGTACGAGTCAGTTTTGGATCAGTAAACTCCAGCGTCCAAATATCCACTACATGATATAATATGTTGTTAGCCTCATTTCCAGTGGTCAAACTGTTCTCAAAGGTATCCACTCACTTGTAGCATGAACATCACCATCGTCATCTTCTTCAGCAGGACCTTTTATCCTCAAAAATTCAGCATAATCATTTTCTCTACCTTTTCCTGTAGGACCAGGATTTGTACTGGTCCAATATTCTTCATCCCAATCTAATTCATCTACCAGTTCAGCATATTCCTCCGATAGACTTGAAGCGAGCGATTTGGAAGAATTGTTGGAATGTAAAGGTGCAGGTAAAGACGCAGGTATTATACTAGAAGAAGCTTCTGGATAGATAGCTGTTGAAGAAGGTGTTGATTGTCTTGTTGATGATTCAGATATGGAGATTGGTGTTGATAATGATGTACCTGATGGACCTGCTAATGCATTTACGGAAGATGAAGCAGAGAATTTGATAGGTTGTGGCGATTGTATATCATTTGGATATATTCTACTGGTGTCTGAGGACTTCATTGAATTAGGTTTGATTTTACCATTAAAATCCCTTGATTGTGAGCTCTGTAACCTTTTTTTCCTCTGTTTTTGTAATTCTAAACTATTCTCATCGATCAAATCTTCTGTCTCCAAATCGATTTTGCTGAAGAATCCATTCCCATCCTCATCTTCCGATTCAGAAGAAGTTACCATTACAGATTGATTTTGAATATCTTCGGATTTCACAAACCAAAGTTTTGATTCATCTGCAGAATAACATATACATAATTCTTCGCCTTTTTCAATCTTTTTAAATGTAACGAATTTTATTGTTGATGTTGAGTATGATCTGATGAAATTGACGTTTGGTGTAGATGAATGATTGAATAGTGATGCTATATAGGGAAAAGGGTATATAATCGTTAGCACACGGAGTAAATTCCCTCTATTCCAGTCTCTCCAAATTGACAAGTATGGATGGTCCAGTAATCAAGAATTAAAAATTTGACTAACCAAGACCTAACCCGATACCCATTCCACCATCTTTCCAACAAAAACCATAACTACCTAAGATTGTATCATTCATATTCCCGTCTTCCCATTCTTTTTTTATTATGACTAAAACGGGTGATTCTTCAATGACTGTTCCAGGTAATATACTTTCAGGTGCAAAAACACCTCTACCCCTTTCAGGATGTGAGATGAGATGTAGATTTAATGGATTGATAGGATGAGGTTGTTCTGTTGCTAATTCACTAAAACCAGCTTTTTGTTCAATTTCATCACTTCCGTTAAGTATTTCTGAATCTTTTATTTTATTACCTTTAAATGTTGTTGAAGGGTTTCTTAACATATTTCCACTTTTCGACTCGTCCACTTGGTTTTCAAGAGAAGCCACAATCATAGTCGTTGTACTCTTTGAGATATCTGCGTTATCATGTTGATTGTCGTCCATGAAGTATTATCGCTTTTGACTCTTGATGACTGCTATACCCTGTTGTCTCGTGCGTAGGCCTAGCTCAGAATGCTGGTATGATGTAGAAGTGTAATAAGTAGTAACTGCAAATCAATACGTATTCTGTAAACAAACCAATTGTCTACACCAAATTAACTTTTTTTGTTGTAAAAAGTGGAGGTTAGTTTGTTTTATATATGCATTAAGGTTTGTTATTGCTTGAAACTAAATTCACTGATTCACGCCCTAAAGGTTCATTTACCATAAGATTTAGCTGTTTGTGTGACTAGTAAAATGGATATAATATACATGGCAAGAGACAATTGCATATAATCAATACATATAGATCTACAATTTAATTAATTATGATTTCTAACAATGCTAACAGAATATCACTTTATGAACTACGTTTTCCTCAGCGTCCAAACATCTAGGATCCAAAGCTTGCGCAATTGTGCATGGTATCCAGCACGCACCTGTATAGTCTAAAACCTTCCTTCTGATCTAGATTGACTATTCTTCTTTCTTATCCTCATGAGCTTCCTTTTGTCCTTCTATAACGCCTTTATCGATGTCCAAACCCAGACCACTCGGAGCTTCACCTTCTCCAGCTAGATCATTTGGTAAGTCAGGTAAACCACCAGGTGGAATGTGTGGTGAAGGCGTTGCATCTCTTATATTTATTTTAGGTGGTGATACTGATGGCGAATCATAATTTTCAATTATTGTTGATGTATTTGGACTCGCCCAAGGATTGTTTTCAGCTAAAGCAGGTAATGATGGCATTGACATTGATAAGTGTTTACTTGATCTCGAAGGGAATGAGTCATCATTCTCACTACTTGAACTATCTACACTATTTGATCTGTTTGCATTTGACGGGATTGCCAGCCCCAAAGATGTTGATGATGTAGGCTCATTGACCAGAGGTATCTTGACGTTTTCTTCGTCTTCATCATCTTCTGATATTTGATCAGCTCCAAGTGCGACGTGATGAATGGATTTTCTCAAAGCAGCATAATGTTTATCTAAATCTCTAGGTACAAAGTCTTCTTCTTCGTCTTCATTTTGTCCATGTCCAGTATCGACTTTCTTCTTATTGACCACTTCATCTTTCTTTTTCATATCCTCGTCTGCAGCTGTTGATGGTTCATCAACTTTACCACCTAAAACTTTGATAGTTTCTCTTAATGCCTCTCTTTCCTCTTTAACTTCTTTGAATGATTCTTCTAATTCTGCTCGTTTTCGTCTTTCATCAGAAACCATCTTGTTGGCTTCTTCGAACAAGGCTTGAGATAAGTTTTCCAATTCAGCTTCCATTTCTACTTTTCCTTTCTTCAGTTCGGCAAGTTCTTTGGACATTCCATCCATCTTTGCAACAGCCGCCGAGTAAGCTTGTCTTAATGTAGATAATTCAGCATTGGTGACTACCGTTGAATTAGCTGAATTTGTCGACACAGCTCTCTGTCCAGGGACATTCATCACACTTTTTGATCTGGATAAAGAAGGTTGATCGTTGTATGATTTACTGAGAGAAGCTTGTTGAGCGTTGGCGCGCTGAGGAGCGCCTGAGATTGGAACAGAGTATGGCGCTGCTGGTGAAGTAGGTATCCAACTTCCTATGGAATCAGTGCTTCTGCGTGGAGCACTCCCATCAGGATTAGGTGTACCAGGTCTCGAGGGATGTTGTATAGCGTCAATGACACTGGAAGCTGAGGGTACATGAACATGACTAAGAGCACCTGAAACCTTCTTCTTCCCACCGTTCCAGAATCCCCATGAATTACTATTTGCTGAAGTGCTGAGACTACTATTGGGCGAAGGTGCAACTAGTCCACCAGCATTTGCCAGCTCATTAGCGGTGATATGGAGTGAAGTTGGTCGTTGACGTTCTTCCATGGATGCTCGTCCTGGTATACGTACAGCAGAAGCTGGCGAAGCAGTAGTATTGGCTGTTGTAGTTGCTCGAACATGATCACCAGACGCACGAGGAGCCTGAGCTGCCAGTTGAGGTGTACCAGGTGTCGTAGTTGGGCCGGATACATTCCGAGGACTTGTTCCTTTGCTGGCAGCTGGAGTGACTGACGATGCACGTTTCAGTTGTGCTTCCAGCATTTCAGAATTGGCTTCAGCCATGGCCAGATTTGATCGAGCGATTTTGAGGGATGTAAGAAGGGTGGAATGGGAGACTAAAAGAGCTGATTGAGTTTTGGACTGCAGATAGAGTTAGCTATGACTGTAGAAGTTGGACATCAATCTCGCTCACCAGGTCGTTGACCCTTTCCAGCACTTCTTGCAAAACCTTTTTAACCTCATCTGGATCGGAAGACGTACTCATTGCTGGAGTTTCTTGTGTTTTCTCTTTGGAGTTATCTGAAATTTCTGGTTTCGGCGATGTTAAATCCACAGTGTTCTCTTGAGCCTTCTCCTCTTGTTTGACAGGTTCTTGGGTTGTCTCTTTCTCACCCCCCTCTACCTTCTTCGACTTTCCCTTGTTCGATGGGGTTTCGTCCTCACTATCTGAGGCTGGTCCGGTCAGCTGCGTGTATCCAGAAGCAACATTATCGTCATCACTTTCCTCCTCTTCTTCAGGTTTACTTGCTTTGCCGAAAAAGTTAAATCCTGATGAAGATGAAGAGGGACGGACGGATGGTGGAGGTTTGGTGAGCTTTGAGGCTGCAGGAGGTGGCGGGGGGAGTAAGGGGAATGCTTTCTTCTCGTTAGCAGATTTAGGTATAGGCGCAACAATTGAAGTTGAAGCTGTTGCTTGCGCAGTCGTTGGAGTCGCTGATATGGAAGGAAGGGCGATACCTGACAACGTTGACCATCTTTTTAGATCTTCTTCCGTAATCATTTTTTCGGCTGCATCGTGATTTGCTACATCACCCTCTTTGACCGTTTCAGCGAAACTTTCTGCTGTTGCACTTGGTAAGGCAGGTTCGATGACTTTATTTTCTGGAGTTTTCACTGGTAATGGATCTAATAGGGATTGTGACCTTGTCGGATTCAATGGTGGTGTACTTGCTGAAGGTACTCTTGAAAGTGAATGTGTAGGTGTCATTCTGGGTGAAGGACTTGATGTAGCTCTCATTGAAGAAGCTCTTCTTAGATTACTTGGTCTATTTGAATTGCTACCGTGATCATGTTTATGTGATGTCAATTGTGAAGCGAATAAACTTGGTGGTAAAGGTTTATTACAAAATGGACACATAACAGGTTCATCACCCATACCAGGAACTTCAATTTCTTTCTTCTCTAAATTTGGTGAGGTTATTACCTTTTTTGGTGGTTCTTCATCTAAAAAATCATTTGACATTTGACTAATTTTTCTACCTATATTTTTCAATCTAGGTGGTATAGCAACATTTGGAAATTCAAATGGATTTTGGTTTTCTTTTGTAGATGTTTCAGCAATAGGTGAGTTTTGATTTGAATATGAATAATATGCCATTGTTGGCACTCCGCCGCCTCCAGCGTGCATCATCTTGGTTGGTTGTTTATGATGTTAGGTGCTGTATGATGAATAAATCAAGAGATGAGATGGATTATTTGCTCAGATTGGTAAAGAACGTATATATATAGCTTAGGCTGAATGATGATGGGATTCGGGCGTAGTCGCTTTGATCGGTTTAAGACGCGTATCGAGCTTTATGTATACTGTCTGCTTCTGCAGTCTTTCCATACCATTCACCATAAAGTAAGCCGATAGTCGAGGCCTGATATCTTGGATATCCACTGTCAGATTCAATGATGGTTAGTAGATAATTGAGGCTGATTGACGATTATGTGATGATGTGTGATGATGAATTGTGTTTTGGATGAAATCGTTTGGTGTTATTATCTGTTGCCTAGAACTAGTAGTAAGTTAGTAGTCTGGCAGTATCAAAATAACTATGACGTTACACTAATCTTAACATTTTTCCTTTTCTTTCCGTTCCCCCCGTTCCCCCACTTGAACCACCATATTAAATATTCACTCGACACATGTACGTGCATGCCTATTTTACCCACGTGTCAAAGCGTCAAAATCGAAACAAGGATCTTGAAGGCCTTCTGAGCTTAGATTATCGATTACGATTTTTTTGTATTCACACATTTGATTTCTACCTTTTGTTTCTACATGTGGCGTGTTTCTGATATCTGCTGCAAGCTAAGAATTCTAACAAACTTACATATGCATGGCATTTCGCTTACATGTCGAGCTATCTCCCCATAGCCCCCGAATTTATTTCCCGCCGTCAAAGTTATCATGATGCATCTGGCATTTCCGAGCGTTACAAGTGGGTTTTACTAACGGTAATTAGGATTGTAATACGATAAGAGATCAGGAAAGCATTTCTGCATTACGAATGGAATAGGATTTTACCCTAATTGGGATCCAATAGTTGTCATCACTAGCTGCCGTAGAACTCCCGTTGTACGAGTAGCTTCCTGTGCTCATATCAAGGGGTCAAAGTCTATTTTCAGGCATCTCAGGCATAACCGAATAAAATATATTATCAATCCTACGAGAGCTAGGTAGTAACTAAATTGTCGTAATATTCGATTCTGTACATAAGGAATTTTTTTTCTTCTACTTCTCCCAAATTGTGCTTTTATCTGTAGTTAGCTGGATACGAGACCACCATCAGCACGTACCCTTCTCGAAAATTTGGTGCATTTCATATTATTTCTCTCCTTTGTATGTATAGTGGCCTCGGGGGATTCGAATCGGTCTTACAAATCAACGAAAATCAGCTCAGCACCACTTGGCTCAATTGACTTTTTCGTCACTCCACCCGTCTCAATAATTTCAGTGTATAGTAGACATCACTCTGTACAGTCAAAATGGGGTTATCAAGATCAACAAGAATCATCACTTTGTTAGTGATCGATTCAGTCTTCTTTCTCATCGTGAGTAGTCATGCATATCTCATTCGCAGGACGATGGTAACTGAAAATATGAATTCACACTATTTAGGAATTAATTGCAGGTTATGCAGTTGGATCTTTAGCTCTAGTAGCTGATTCTTTCCATATGTTAAAGTGAGCTTGCAAATCCGTCCTTCTCCACCCGGGATATAGCAAAGCTGACTTGTGGTTTTCATTGCGTTTCAGTGATGTTTTATCATTAGTAGTAGCTTTATATACAATTAAACTTGCCACTTCACCTTCATCTTCGGCAAATTCATACGGATGGCAAAGAGCTGAAATTTTAGGTGCTCTGATTAATGGTGTTTTCCTAGTTGCTCTATGTGTTTCAATCTTCTTAGAAGCTGTGGGAAGAATTGTTGCTCCTCCTGAGATCTCTTCACCAAAACTTATTGTTATTGTTGGTTCTTTGGGTTTGTTGAGTAATATCGTCGGATTATTCTTATTCCACGGTAAGTAAGGGACTGGTATTTACATTGTCAAACACAGCTTCAAAATACATACAATCTCATTATAACACTTACTCCCATAATCTATAAATTTGCTGATTGTTACATACATATGCCATTTAGAACACGGCCACTCTCATGGTCACTCTCACGGTGCTATTGCTTTACCAGATGATGATGATGAATCAGGTGAAGAAGATAGAGAAGATTCAGTCAATGATCTATATCAACATCCAGCTGAAACCAGAGCACAAATTATTGAAACTGCACAAGAATTTGGATATGGACAATCACATCAACATTCAGGTTCATTAGAAAGTGGAATTCCAAATATTAAATCACCACCAAATCATCATCATAGAGGATTATCAAATAGTAGAAGATCAGGTGGAGGTAGTAGACATGGAAGTATAAGTAGACCAACTGAAATTAGAAAAGGTTCTGCATCAAGAATTCCTCCTTCAGCAGGTCAAAACGATACCCTCCCACCAGTAGGAAATAATAATAAAAACGGTTCATCATCACCTCAATCATCAACCAATACCGCTGTAACTGAAAGTGCTCCCGCTGCTTTAGGTAAATCGAAACTTGTCTTGAATCACTCTGATAGTCATGATCATGATCATGATCATGACCATGAACACGAACATGATCATGGAAATGGTAAAAACAAAAAAGCCTTAGCTAAAAATGCGAGTGATGCTGAAAATGGTCATTCCCACGATCACGATGACCTCGGGCATGATCATGGACATGGTGGTCATGGTCATTCTCACGGTTCAATGAATATGCGAGGTGTATTTTTACATGTTCTTGGTGATGCGTAAGTGCGATTCGTACCACTCAACTACAATCTTATGCTGATCATGAACGTATAGTCTCGGTAACGTCGGTGTCATTGCTGCGGGTCTCGTCATTTGGTTGTAAGTGATCTTGACTTGAGTCCAGACAGATGATTAATTAAATCTCTTCTTTTTCATCAGCTTCAAGGGAAAATGGACACTATACTTCGATCCAGGTGTCTCACTCCTTATCACCTGTATCATCTTCTCATCAGCTTTACCACTTTGTAAATCAGCTTCATATATCTTATTACAAGGTGTACCGTCACACGTTTCATTAGACGCAGTTAGAAAATCGATTGTAGATGTTGAAGGTGTAGATTCAGTTCACGAATTACATATTTGGCAATTATCTGAATCAACTGTAGTCGCTTCAGTCCATGTTATGATTGTCTCAGGCCAAGATTATATGGTTGTTGCAAATGGTATTAGAGCAAGAATGCATCAACATGGTATTCATTCAGTCACTATTCAACCTGAGTGAGTCAATTTTATCAATAAATTTCTTTAACCGGTAATTACTAAACGCTGATGTATGCCATTACTCGTAGGTTCTATCCTGATGAAGAAGCTCTTTCCGCCAATGTGAGTAGAAGCGACTAGTCCAGAAACAATTTCCAAGCATCTTGCTGATATTGCTCTCTCAATAATAGGGTGAAGCTTGTTTGATAAGATGTCCACCCGATCAATGTCAAGGTGATACCTGTTGTCCACCAATCTCAGTCAAATCGGTAGACGAAGATGAGCATGACCACGATCATGAAGGTCACTCTCATTAAACCTTTTCAAACTTATCTCGCAAACAAGTTGACGTATTCGGCAAATCAGAGTCGAAAGTGGAGGGAAAGATAATAAGAGAATGATCGAAATCAATCAGACGAACATCTATGATGGACAGATCAATTGAATAAAGAGGAGAGAAGTACAGTCTTTCATCACGTAGAACATATAAAGGTAAATTAGTATTATAGTTATATTTTTAGGTATACCCAAAACTAAGTATTTTTAGAATAATGAATAATGGATATACCCCGGATACCTTGATAGGCTTTTTGATTAAACGAAATCGAGATTTGCGATTCATACTACTTCATTTTGATTTGCTTTTATGCTTGATGTTCAGCTTTCCATGATATCTCATCGTCGCTAAAGTGATAAATCGTGTATTGCGTATCGCTCATCACGCGAAGCCAATTGTCAGAAACTGCGAATGACGGTCATAGTTACGCATGTCCTCCGAGAATGCGTATCTCTTTTCGATTGTCCTTTCAGCAGCTAATCATAAGTAAATTGCGTGGACAAAGATCTGCATTCCAGAGAAAAGAATATTCATTGATGCTCAGTATGTTGGGGTACAAATGCCACGAAGGGTTGATAAAAAATGACATAAACGATGATTTTGGCTTTACGTTTATTTAAGCTTAAGGTACTCAAAACTTTGATGATAAGTTACAGAGTTCATCTTTTCGTGAATTTGTTTAAATATCATGAACTCGTGTACAGGATCTTGGCAAGCTCAAGGTCTGTTGCATAGCAGACACTCCAAATATACTCAAAATGTGCATGACTCGGCAAGGTATCGAAAAAACCTAATGAAAAAATCCAACTACTACAACAACGTAAATCACCTGGTTTCATCTTCTCGGCAAAAACAATTCAAAACCGATCTTTAACGTAGTTTGTATTTCTCCATCATGTGAGAGAAAGAGATGATCGACATAATGTAATATCACAATATACCTCATTGGAATGACAACACTTCGACCATCGTCAAGATGCTGGTGGATTGAATATTGTGAACCATAAAACGATAAAACTGTTTTGCAGATATCGCGAGATGGATAATGTAAATAAATACCTTTCGAGGATTATATAATCCGTCAATATCTGAATAGGAGTAAATATAAGAAGACAGAACGTCATATGAAAACGGGCTGAACTGGATCGACGGAGCTTAAGGTACTGTACTTATCAATTCAATCTCAATATATCGGTCAAAAAGGAATACAGATACAAACATCAACAGTAGTACAACATCGCGGTAACTGTTACAAACATCCTCCTCCCGCTATCATCTGGATCGGACGGAATGGCTTGTGAATACTCCATGTCATAGAATAGTTATTCTTGGTCAAGAAAGGTCACTGTACATCATCAGACTTTTCACTTTCACCATATTTACTTACGGCCGGTCTTTCACTTATGAAGCGAACAAGCGTATCGAAAGAATCGAAAACTTGGTCAAAGCGTTAGTAACGATTCCCTTTTTTGACCAAGTTCTTCAACGCTTTGACACTTTCTAACTCTTTTCCCTTCTACAGTAACTTAGAAATCATATAGACGGACGCCATTATCGTCATACTTGGACGTGCGTAGTAGCCATATAAAGGTTTGAAGGGGATTTTACAGATAAAATCAAAGCGTTTCAAGGAGAATTGCTGTGATTGAAGAAGACGGTGAGTCACGCGCCTGACCTTTTCTTTCTGTTTTCTCTTCTTTCACCTTATCTTCTTGCTATACATGTGGACTAGAAAAGAAAGAATGGTGATAGTCTCCCTCAAACCGAGAAGTGATCACGGATTTGCTCGGATATGCGGAATGATTGATAGACCCGAATTACCAAGAAAGAAAGAAAGAATACTTTCCCTTTCCCTGTTTATGGTATTCGATGAGAAAGTTTGATTTAGTTTGATGATGACGACAAAAGCCATACCATATATTCTCGTTTATCTTCATTTTGGATGTTTACTGACCACTCGTTTTTCGATAATGATAGGTTATTTCGAAATAAGGTCTCATCTGTAACATATTGTATACGTATACGAGGGTCTTTAGATGTTGTAAGATAGATATCTTGAGAATCTGTTGTTATTGTGAATATATGACAGTGAAGTCGTAGGAACTTAGGTGAGTAGGAATTGAAGTCTTGATGGTACCTTATCACACATCAGGAAAACAAACTAAAATAGCTAATTGGAACCCTCCTCCCTCCCTCGATCCTTGTCAGTTTCGCATTGATCTTGAAGAAGAACAAGTACTATAATCGTCCATTCCCATACTTTATTCCTATACATTGGCCATCTTCAAGAAAGAGAGACTTGTATTCCTTCATCATACCTATCAGAAATATTCTATAATCAAGCGGTTGCTCGATAGTCAAGAATAATGATTTATCAGAAATATCATCTAATTGTATAATTCATCAGCACCTGTAGCAATAATCCAGCTTGTATATATAGTGAGTGCTTTACCTACCCTACATGGTGGCAAGCTGGGATTACAAAGGGGCTCAATGTTGAATTGAAGATGCTTCGAGTTCGAGAAGCTGGAGGGATGTGACTGTTATATTTTCCTATCAAATCCTTGAATATACGCTATTCTTCCAACCCTGGTTAGGTGATAAATGACTTGATTCACCATCCTTTGGGTGGCCGAAGCTTTCATTCATATGAGCCGAATGATGGACTACCGTTATCCGGCTTGACGACGAAAAAGGGACATAAAATTCCTCAATGTCTCGGCTTTAGCAGTGATGGTTAGATATCATCAGTATCAGACGTTATGCTGACAGGATGTAATTGATTGACTTGCAGATAGCCATCAATTACGAAAATCCTTATTGTTCTACACTTGTTTCATCTACCATCAAGCACTTGAATCAATTTTTGTTTGAAGATTTTGTACCATATTAAACTGATCGCCTGTACGGAAGCAGCTCAAGATGTAAGTAACTAATTTGACAAGTCGGGTTTGTTTTATCCAAAGGTATTTCAATTTAGTATACAGAATCTGACTAATTATGGGGTCAGTGTAACCTTTTTACCCTGTAGTGTAACTCTATTCTACGATATTTTTCATAATCTTAATTATTCAAATCAATGATTGCTACAGTACAAGCTCAATCTCCACCTCATCTTCTGCATCCTTACCCTACATCATCACATCCTACAACTATCATGTCGTCCCATCAGCAGCCCCATGCTTCGTCTTCTAGGGTGGCATCACCACCCGTAGTGACAGGTGGAAGAGGGATTAAAGGTTTCTTTTCCAGAACGAAAACAATGTCACCTGAACCAGCTGAAATACCCACGTCGAGATCAAGGTTACGATCTTTCATGGGCGACAGTACTAGAATCGGAACACCCTCTAAACAACCTTCGACAGCCCAACAAAGATCTGTAATAACGAATGAAAATAGTAAGAATGGGACGGGTCGAGGAGCAACAGGGGAAAGAACCCTATCGTCTCATGTCACGACAAGTAGACAACGTATAGATCAGGGGACAAGGAGAGGAGGGGTTGCTAGACCATTAACACCGACCGAGAGGACGCAAAGACAAATCAGGTTCAATCCAACAGCTCTACCAGCGATGCAGAAAGGAGACGACGGGAAATGGCAACCACCTTCACTCTCAAGAGGTTCAATGTCGACTTCAGCTCTAGCAACTTTAGCACAGGAAGAAGAGGATAACAAAGCGGCTAGAAAAACAGATGACAATGGAGCGAAAAGAGGTCACAAACATACATTGTCCAATTTGTTCCAATCATCCACTCGTCAACGCTCGACATCACCTATAGCATCGATAAGAAGACAGCCTACGGATGATTCGAATACTATCAAAATATCGTCTCATACCAGAGTTACTGTAGCTGGTGCAACGCATCCCATCTCGCCTCCCACTTCTCCATCCCCTCCTGCATCTTCCCGGTCCCCACCTAGCAATACTGCAGTCAAAGCATCTCCACTAAGGAAGTCAGTGGCGCCCAAAAAACCTATTCATACTATCCCGTTACCTCCTACACCTGTTAGTCCTCCTCCTCTACAACAGTCAAGATCAGATCCAGTCACCTCCACCACCTCAACAAGGGTTACAAGTCCCGTTAGTACTACTCGAAGAACTTCGTCAGGGTCGATGCCGCCGCCTCCAGCCCCGACCCATAGTCGACAAGAATCGTCCTCTTCCGTACTTTCCCGTGAACATTACTTGTTACGGCTATCGACCACTTTTGTTGTGAAATCACTTACACCGATTATCAAAGGTTCAGCTTTTGTGCAGAATGACAAAAACGTTGAGATGCGACGGATAGCAGATGATAGGTTGACGGCTTTGGCTCGGATGGAAAAGGCTTGGGGAGCAGATTGGGTCAGAGCAGCTAATACCTTAGCAAGTAGTACAAACTCTACGACCCTCTCTGATAGTCCAGCCATTGGAACGACAGAAGCCAAGGTCAGATTGGTTTACGTCGGTGATAGAGCAAAAGAACGAGAAAGGAAAGCTTGGGTAGAAGCGATGAAAGATGGTATACTACTATGTTTGTAAGTAATCTCACTTAGCGCTAGTATCGGTTGCGCTAATACGGCGACGTAAAAAGCCTATTAAATCACCTTTTTCCTGCTCAACCTTCTCATATACCCCGACTCAATGTCACAGAAGATGGTATACTTCGAGCAACCAATCTTACTCGCTTTATCACAGCCTGTCAAACCGTTGGATTACCTTCTGCAGAAACTTTCGGATTGGCAGATCTGCAAGAAGGTTCGGAAAGTAGTATTGGTCGAGTAGCGCAAACGATTATTGCTCTCGCAAGATTAGCGGGACCTGCTACAGCAGCTGTCTCCCGCACCAAATCACCGACAAACTCGCGGCCTGGTTCTAGAGCAAATAGTCGACCACCTTCGAGAAATGCTACAAGCACCATCTCCCCACCTCGAAGTCCACCTGCAGGATCAAGAAGGACTTTAGTAGAGATCTCCCCTTCTAAACGAGTTTCATCAGACAGAGCCTCCTTATCACCAAAACCCTCTTCAAATGCGGTAAACATGGATCGTCAAGGTTCGAAAGATAGTCAAAATGAGTTACACTCGAAGCTACAAATCGCTACGGAACATAAAACTACATTGGATTATCATGATTCCACAGAATATAAAACGCCAACTACTTCCACGTTCGCTCTTCCACCAACATCATCGGATTTTCCAGGTCTCAAGCGTACGCCTTTATCCAGGGCTTCTACACAACCAAATATATCGCCACTTAGACCCAAATCGCCAACGTCTTCTCCCTCCTCAAGAGGCATTGCGCCATCCAACAGAACTGGTAATATACAAATTCGACCATCGCTTCGGCCTAGGAATACTACCGGTTCTCGGGTCTCGGTATCTTTTGCTGAAAATGAGTCTACTTCCCCTCGCCACGAGCATACTGCTCAAGTGACCTCACACTCACGAGAAAGAACGCCAAGTTTGATTAGTGCTGGTTCAAGAGTAACATCATCAGCATATAGTCGTTCAAGCGCTGCTTACGCTGTAGCTACTGTTCTGGGTGGAGATCACTCCACTGCTATCGATTTAAGTGAAGATACAGAGGATGATTTAGGTATTCACCAAATTCGCGAGCGGAGAGTAAGCGAGAAAAGGCTTCAAGACGCGCGACAAAAGATTATAGGTACTTTACTTAGTAGTGAAGATTTACTCGCCGATCTCAGGAATGCTGTACATGAAAGTCCAGAATCACTAGGAAGAGTCAATGAAGAAGCGAGAAATGTGGCTATACACAACTCCTTAGCTGCTCTCGAAGGACACAAAAACAGCATCATTCCCGTTAGAAAAGATACTAGTCCTGTACGACGACCTCTCCCTCGGAGAGGAATGAGTATAGAGATCGGTCGACCTGATGTCAATAGCGTAGTAGAAGAAGAAGAAATCAGCTCTAATGGTACTGCTCCTTCAAATGACGGATCTCGACCTTCAGCCTTGCGAAGACTTAGCTCAAATGGTAAAGTATACATACCCAAAAGGTCCGCTTCACCTGCTTCCAATCTTGCTAGTCCAATTGGTGCTGCTTTCCCCTCTACTACCGCCCCAAACACATCATTTATGGTTCGGACTACTTCGCTAAACTCGTACCAAACACCAACCCTTGATTATCCGCGCCAAACGGACAAAGCTGAACGAAGACAATCAGATGGTTATCCACGACCAAAACTCTCACATGGACGAGACATATCAGTTGGAACCGAAGATTCCTCTAGACCGCTTCAACTTCGTATAAATAGTATGGTCAATCTACCCGTGTCGGGAATGGAAAGATCGTCTTCATTGTATAGAGATGATTCAAGCCAAAGTGCGATAAGAAATAGTCAATCTTTACAGGTTTTAGAATTTCGTGAACCTGGTTGTCCAGTAGTAAAGTATCAACTCGGGAATTGTATAGGTCGTGGCCAATTTGGTTCAGTATATCGATCACTCAACTTGAGTACTGGTCAAATGGTAGCTATCAAACGAATTAGATTACATGGAATGAGAGAAGATGAAGTTACTGATGTTATGAAAGAAGTAGAATTGTTGAAAAGATTATCACATCCTAGTATAGTAAAATATGAAGGAATGTCCAGAGATGAAGAATATCTGAATATTGTATTAGAGTTTGTAGAAAATGGATCTTTAGGTCAAACATTAAAATCCTTTGGAAATTTTAATGAAAGATTAGTTTCTTCATATGTAGCTAAGATTTTGGAAGGTTTAGATTATTTACATTCCCAAGGCGTAGTTCATTGTGATTTAAAAGCAGCAAATATATTATCAACTAAAAATGGGAATGTCAAATTATCAGATTTCGGTGTTTCTTTAAACATGAAAGCTGTAGAAAATATCAAAGAAGTTGCTAGAACTGCTGGAAAAGAAGGGGCTAAAAAAAGAGTTTCTGAAGTTGCTGGAACGCCAAATTGGAGTAAGCTTATCAATTCGTAACCTCATTTTGTAAACGCCTTGAACTGATAATGATTTTAGTGGCTCCCGAGGTTATTTCCTTAGCTGGAGCCTCTTTCGCCTCAGATATTTGGTCTCTTGGATGTACAGTCATCGAACTATTGACTGGTAAACCACCTTATTCAGATATTACTAATAGCATGACAGGTGAGTCAGCTGATCAATGGATGCTCTGCTAAGGCAATTCAAGCTGATACTCAATATCTTCAGTACTTTTCCGGATTGTCGAAGACGATATGCCCCCTCTTCCTGATGAAATGTCGGAATCATTGAGAGATTTTCTCAAATTATGCTTTATCAAAGATCCAAATGCTAGACCTCCAGCTGTCATGCTATTCGAGCATCCCTGGGTGAAAGGGCTAAACCCTGAGCTAGTAAGTAATGATGTAGTTCTATTCTGCTATAAGCTACTGACAATTCCGCTGGGTCCCCAGGCTCTCCGCCCCCAAGACAGTGTACCTTTCCTTCGAAGAGTCAGCATGGATCTTAGAAGAGTGGACAGTCAGCGCATTTTCGAAAATGGTAATCTAAGTCCTCCGCTTGATGGTAGGTTTGAAGGTAGAAAACATAGACACAGTATGGCTAGTTCTCATGGAAGAGATGGAAGTGGGTCCGATAAGAGTCATACGCTCATCAAGACATCTTTTGGCAAAGGTAAGCTCAACTCCTACTTCGTAGTCTCGATGCTGACTATTTTGTAGCTATCCCATGTCGGGTATGTCTTGAAGTTGTCAAGAAGAGTGGGGTTTTATGCCAAGATTGTGGTTTGATTGCGCATACAACATGTGCATCTAAAGCATCGCCAAGATGTGATATACATGAGCAATTAGCTCTTTTCACGAGACAACAGGAAATCCTACAATCACTATCTCCACCTAGGATGGCAAGTCCGCAACCAAGTTTCGAAGGTCCACTTGCAGCATTACCTGGTAAATTGTTTAATGGAATTATAAGATCAAAATCAAGAGGTGGATTAGCAGCATCAAGTCAAAGTCATTCTCAAATTGATTTACTTTCAACTTCGAATAATCAGAATCAACTAGAAGCAAGATATATGAATAGTAAACAAAATCTATATGAAAATATCAGTAGACCAAGTTTAGATCCACAATTACAACTAAGACAACCTCAATCGAGATCAACAAGTTTCAATTTACAGAATAGATCTTCGTTATATAGCAATTTATCTGAATATGATCATGATCAGAATGAAGCGAAAAGAAGAAGTGGTTTACATTTCGATTTAGCCAATCATGATAGTACAACGTCGGGTTTTAAATATAGTTTAGATAATAATAGTCAAATTCCAGTCGAGTTGACTGCTGACAATTTAGCTTTGGCTGGAACAATCAATAACAATAGCCCAATAAAAGGGTATAATCATCATCATCATGTAAAAGGAAAAGAAAGTAAGAGCGATTGTTGTGTACAATGATCAAATACAAGTCACTGAGCGGAAATGATAGGGCATGGACATTGATATCTGGTTTTATTAGATCTATTTTTGCTTAATTGTATTACCATGTTTCTTTAGGTTGTATTCTTTACTTGGGCGATATTGCCCAATATTTTCATTGGTATCTCTCAAGTATTTATACGTCAACAAATCTACTCTTAGAGCTTGTTTTACCTTGCCATTACATACACGCATATGACATCTATTCATCACATTTACAATACACTCTCTATGCATATATATACATACACGATATTCACGATATTTTGCAGCGTAATGTGTGCTTTAATTGCCACACTCGCAATATTTCCGTATGGTGACAGCGCGTAGCACGTGTATTTGATTCCGTCTCATCGTCAAGGAGGATATTGAACTGCAGCCTGTAAGGTTCGTCGTTTTGCACAATGTTCAGATGTTGAATTGGAATGGAAAACGACATCATGTATATGTAATATACCGGAAATTGACTACAAAAGACTTGTTAAAACCTTGTCCCATATATCATTTAGCTATAGCTATAGACCTGAGGCTATACAAATTCCACTTTCTCACCTACTATATACACCCCTAAAATCTTATCCAGTCAATTTCCTTCAATATGACCTCATCAACAACCGCTTCTCAAGCCGAATTAGAATCTGCTAGAATTCCTTTAGGTTGGAGAGATCAATGTTCAGCGTAAGTCTAAAGGAAGGAAGCTTAAAACTATTCTTGTCCTCAAAATGTCGTATGAAGTAAAACAAAAGTAAATATCGAGGTCCGAAAAAGTGAATTATGGGGATAGTTTGAAGAAAAGTCATTTGACATTATATGTGGGATGAGAAGATATGTGAGAGAAGGCTAGGGAGGGAAGGGTTAAATGTTTTAAAAGCAGACCAGGACAGTTTCAATAATAGATGAAAAGAGCGGAATGGAGTGAGAAGCTTGAGAATCTAGCAGAAGATAGTTATCGTCGAGGTTATGGAAGAGAGAATGGAATCGTGGTTGCAATAGACCAAACAGTCAATATCAAGGAAGAAGTCAGAGCAACAGTGCTGGTAATTGAGGATACAACACACTTCCGTAAATGGACCTTGAAATAAATTCAATCGTCGGAATAAACCCGATAAAAATTGAATCTGTGTAAGAAGATGATGTGATTCGTGAACTTGCATCGAAAAGCTAGTTACGGAGTGGATCTCCCATGTCATAGTCAGATATAGAGAAGAGGAGAACTATAGGGGACAAAGGTATGACGGGTGAGGTGTAATTGCCCCACGTATATCAATGAATATAGGACGGATGGAGTAATGGAAGAAGAGACATCGATATCGGAATGTTTATTGATTTTTAACCAGATTAATGACCTGTTAAGCTAATTTTATTGAATAATCTTTCATTTGGGTTAATCCCATAGTCTTTTAATCCCATTGAACGTATGTAGACACAAAGAACTTTATATGCCATGGAAATGTGAAGATGAAAGACACGGTTATGAAAAGTGAGTTGTCAATCTCGCTTCCGATTTGAATCGCCTTTCTTTCTGGTTGGGTTCGTCATGATTCATCTTACCATCGCTCTCTCTCTGAGGAATGAACAGTGTCTCTAATCAATACTAGAAGAAACTGATCAGCTGACCATGAACAATCTCTTCTTGTTCCGCTATTCCTTCTCGGTTTTTAGATGTCAATATGATGAGTAAGTATTGTTTAACCATAGGCCAATAATCACTGGTATCAGTGAACTTTCGCTAATTGGTTCATTTTATGAAATAACAGCTATATGAGACGTATGAAACAGCTCTCACGACAAAAGAAAGCTGCTGCCGAAGCCGCTGCAGAAGAGGAATAGTTAGATACATTAGACATTTCTTCTGTTGATTTCTTTTTCGTATTATATTTTAAATTTAGTTTTATCTAATTTACCACCTCAAAATTGGGTCATGTATACTTTTTCGCACATATATCGTGGACTATTCATCGGTAGCAAGCAGCAATAAATGGGGGGCAAAAGTCAACAAGTAGAAATTCGCAACATTTCAATTGTTTTAACTGCAACTGCAAGTCGGACGATGTAATTTAAATCCAATTCATATACAGAAAGATGTGTACTGTACAACAACTAGCGATCGTCTGTTCCCTTAACCCCTTGTGAGACAATGGCAATATCTACTATTTTGCTACAGAATAAAGAATTTAGAATACAGATATAATAACAAAATAAAAAAAAGGCTATGTCTAGACGGATACCTCCAGATATTATCAAAGTCTTCATTGAGGTTGGTGTTAATTTAAGACCTCGATATCTCAAATCATTATATATTATTCTAGCAATCTATCCCTTTATTATATATTTTATGACCTATATTATCTGGTGGGTATATCATTATTAACTGAATCTTTTGCACCAGCAGTTCCTACTACAGGAGCATGATCAACCACTTGTCCTCCTTCTTCTCCTTCTTCTTTATCTCCTTTCTTCTTAAATGGATTTGATAACGGTAAAGGAATAGCTTTACCTAAACCACTCAATAAATCATTCTTCTTTAATTTACTGCTAATTGATTTACCACTTTCAGAATGTTGTTCTGATACTTCACTGGCAGTTCTACCATGATTAACTAAAGAACCATTTCTTGACCTACTACTACTACCTTTGTCATCGTTACCTGAACCAGATACTACTGACCATCCGTCATCACTTGCAAGAACGTTTTCTCCATCATTATCATTTTCACCTGATGAAGATGACAAATCTTGTCCTGATGGTGTACCAGATTTAGATACTGATTTAGATCTTGATCTAGATCGGAAAGGTACGATCGTATCGGTATGCAATAAAGAAGTAACTTTGTCTAAAGCCTTATCCTCAGTGCCAGGCGGAGGTTTGATGATTGATTTGGCATATTCCTGTAATGAGCTAAATGTCAGTGTTTGCTGGTCGATTGAATCAGCAGTAAACTTACTAGATCACGATAGATCGCCTCTATAGCTTTCGCAACACCATTCTCTTTTCTTATCATCTCGCCCACAATCTTAGCTTTCGCAATTTGCTTCTCATCTGTAGTAGCCTTGATGAGAGCTTCTGCCAAACTCTCGGAAGTCAGTTTTCGTATGGCAGAACCAACATTGAGTGATTCGGCCCTTTCTGCCCAGAACGATTGATCACCGAAGAAAGGTTTGATGATGGTAGGCTATGAGAAGAAACATATCAATCAGTCTGTCAATCGCTATTGCTGCTTTGTTTCGGGACAGAAGATATGCAGTCTAACTTACAATACCGGCTACGAAGGTGTCAGAGAGTCAGCAAAAGCAGATATCAGGTATGTTCCATTGACTTACCTCTGAAACTTGCTCCACTAGTTCCTGCACCACCATGATGACAAGCAGCGTCAATCCTTGGGAAAAGCCAAGAATGATCGATAGAGTCGATCGAGCTGTATTCAAGCAGAAGATGAGCTCGCCCAATATCAGTTCTCGCAGCAACAGCACTTACAATATTTCAGGTGGATATTTGACTCCATCGGCGCCTTCTGAATCCCCTTTATCTTCTCCTTTTGATTTAGAACCTCTATCTGACCAACCCTTGGATAAGATTGCGCATACACCACTATCTTGTACAGCTTCCACTACGCATCTGGTCATCTCTTCCGGATCGGAGACAACGATTGAGCCAAATCCGCTATATTGGATTCATTGCGTTAGCGGGCAGTCCAGATTCAAGTGAGTATCGTTTGACTTACATGTAAACAACTTTTTTACCATTCTTATGAGCGTTCTCAATGAATTCTACCAGACCTTCAGGAGGTGTCCATTTCTTCTCGTTTGCAGCACTTTCATCGGCATTTTCCAAGAACCAATAACCAGTAACATGGATCCATTCTGTCCAGTCCAATGGTGGAGGAACGATGGAATTGGAGAAGTTGTATAAGAATGGGATTTTATGTTGTTCTAATCTTTCAAAAGTGGTAGAATCGATATCTAGGACCTTTTTTCGCCATCTGTTTACTTGACCTGAGATAGCCCGCCAGAACACTTGATCAAACATAGTATAAGTCATATAGTTATAACTTCCTCCTCGTTTGTGTTCAGGTACAGCAAAAGCGTGCTATATCGCGAGTCAGCTTTTGTATACATTCAAAGCAGGGAATACGACCTACTGGATAAGCTCTAGTTCTGGTCCAAGGCATCTACGTTGAAAACTATGTTAGCTGTATCACATCGAGATTTGCGAAAAAAACTCACCGTGAAAGCTCTGAAGTATGGGATTCTGAGGGCTTCAGCGATATGTACACCTCCCATAGCACTTGGTGACTCTATAAGCAAATCAGATCCTTGACATGCTTCCCATGATGAGGTGAGTAATTCATCGAGCCAACCTCGGAACTGAACAAATGGATCAGCTTAGGTCTTTTCTCTTTTGCTTGCTTGTATTATCACTTACTTTCTGTAGACCCTCTTTCAAGAAGGAAACGGTGAACATTCCATTATCGACACACATTTGCATCAACTCTGCCGGATCACCTCCCACACTCGCAAATTCAATACCATGCTAAACCAGAGCGCCGTTAGCTACTAGCATATTGGGGTATATTTTGAGCTATACTTACACCTTCTACCCAATCTTTGTATTCACCATGACTAGCTATTCTAGTAGTGTGACCTTCTGCTTGTAAACCTTTACATAAGGCAATGTAAGGCTGTACATCACCTCTACTACCAATAGTCAAACAAGTGATTCTCATTGGTTCAGGTTTAAATTCTAGGAAAGTTGAAGTTGTCGATCCGAATAAAGGTGAAGGTGATACAGGTGGAACATTACTAGTTGTTCTTTCTTCCACGGGTACTGATTCATCTAAATCTTCCATAATTCTAGTTTGTAAATCAGCTTGATCGGGTTCACCTTTTTCTCCTGAAACTCTGACAGCTTCCATTCTTTCTTCTAGTAGAGTGACACAGGCTTTACGTCTCTTGGAAGAGCTGAACTCCAAGAAAAGTTCTTCGTGACCTTTGATTACAACGATCAAACCAGAATGTCCGAATCTGAAAGCTTTTTGAGCTTTCAATCCGTAAAGATCTTTGATCGGGATAATCATCTATAAAAGCAGGACGTCAGCAAATTTACGAGGATGAACGAGAAGTCTCCTAAACTCACTTTGGTTTTGTATAGTAGCTGTGAGGATCTAAAGCAGAAATAATTGGTAGATATGAAGAAACGACCAGATACAGGTAACACCCGGAATAGGTAGCCAGGGAAGTCTGATTTCCGATTAATTAGTATCATCGTGCCAGTCCTGATAAAAGGTCACTCACGATCGATCAACTCTTCTTTCTCACTCAAAGCAAAAACGCTTCTAAATTTCTCAGCAGTTTCGTCGTCTTCCTTTTGACCCGTTTCCGAAGCTTCCATCATAGAGTAATCAGATCTACTATTGTTCATCTGACTTCCACTTGAAGCATCTGAAGCGAAAGAAGCTCTTCCTGCCCCTCCTCTCGCTGAGAAAGCACTGGGTTTTCTTGTTAATTCGTCATCACTACTGTAATCTTCTCCTGGGACGGCCGGTTCAACGACCTCGGTGACTGAGTTCTGTTTTCTTCTGTTAGAGCGAGTAGTCGACATTCTTGAGACACCAGAAATAGAGGATTGCGATTGATTTCCTGGAGGAGATTTACCCAGAGTTGATGTACTACCTGGGGATGTACCGAACATCTTAGTAGCTGGTTTACGGATCCAAGAAGGTCCCCAACTACTTCGATGATCATCATGATCCATGCCCGCTGGGGGAGGTCCACTTTGTCTAGGTGGATATCCATCATCATACTCATCTATTGGTGGTGAATCTACTTCTCCCTCGAGTATTGGCTCATCAGTAACAGTTTCTAGACTATCATGGGATGCTTTGTGATTTTTGCTTGAGAGGAATGGTATCGATAAACCTGATTTGTGTGAATCACTTTCATTTACTTTATCGTTATTTCGAGATAAAAGTGGTTTCAAAACAGATCCAATCTTTTTCAAGCCAATACCATGTGAACTTGAGCCGTCCGATGTTTGCTCAGATTGTCGGATAGTGTTAACGCTGTCTGCAAGTGGTTCACCTGTCTGATTTAGGGTGACGGCTGAAGATACTCGGGGTAAATCTGATGTGGGACGAGCTTCAAGCAGATATTGGATCTTGCTATATGCTCGTTCATTGTCTTGGAAAGAAGCGAAGAAATAACTCTCTACGGACATTTGATCTTCTGGATCAACGCATTTGACCTTGGAAGCAAAATGGAATCAGCAGTGCCCGTGTAAGGTACATACATAGAGCTGACTCACTTCGATTGTTTCTGCAAATTCAAGCGTTGGACTTCTCTCCACTTCTAAGATTGCTTCTAATGGAATAATCAACTACAAATAGGTTGCTATTAGCTCCTTCAACAATAAACCTGCACCAGGACGACAACTCACCTTAACACATTCGCCTTCATGCTGGATCTTGAACATGACTTTTTGTATAGCTTTGATCCATTCGTCACGACTAGCTTCTGTATCTGCGGTGAATGTGTAATTCTTCTCTGCTGTTCTGACTTTGAACTTGGTTTCATCGATCGCATCACAGCTGTAACAGTATTCCAGGGAAATGTTTCCTTTCGGGAAGTATGGATCTGAGGTAGACTCGTACCAACTGAGTACATCGTTCTTGAGGACTACCCAGAATTTGGTGTTGAGCTTAGTACGCGAAGCTTTCTTGGAGAGAGGTCCAGTCTTGACAACAAGGTTCTTCAAGAAAAGGGTTTACGTTAGCAGGGGAAAATGTAGGATGCGCTTTGACTCACCTCTTTATCGGGCATGTTAGCGAAGAAACAGATATGACGTTTAGTGAGATACATATAGCCTTTTAGCACTACGTAAGATTGATGATCAGCCTCTTGATGTGCTTTGTGAAGGACAAACGGCGTGAGATAACTTACTAACACTCCTCAATAACCAGCATTTCATTTCTTCCAAAACTTCCTCTTTTTCTTCCAACCCAAACACATCCATCAACCTTTCCGCAAGCTTCTCTTTTCTGAGTCTTCGCCTTTCAGCTTCGTTAGGCCTGATATTACGTTCTATTGTCTGTTCCTCTCTATTGTCGGGTTCACGCAATGCCGCATCTGTATTTAGTGCTTGTTGTTCGTGCTCGCTCAGGACTGGTGCAAGATCTAAGGATTGCTTGATTGGTGATTGCGAGGCTGCTCGAATGATCTCATCTCTCTCTTCAGCTTCACCGAGTTCCTCTTCATGACTAATTTGCTTGTTCAACATTTCTCTAGCATCTCCACCTATAGAAGAAACTTCGCTTGAGGGATCACTTAATCTACGAGAGGTATCTACATATCCCTTAGGAAGTGGTACGCTGTCGTCTGGTGTAGTAGACTCTAGACTTTGTCGTCTGGCTTCAGCATCGGCATATTGATAAGCGAGTTCGCCTTCATTCGGTCTTCTTGCTTTACGAGCTATAGTATTGTCTCTGAAAGGGAAATTTAGGGGTGTTACGGGGTGAACGCCATGAAGTGTATGTGGTGGTTCGGTAGATGGCATTGCGTTTGATGATCTATCATCTGCGTATGATTGTTTCATAGGTCTGATAGTGTGAAGTGAGGAACCTAGACGGTTGACTATTGATCGTGTAACGGTTATCAGCATGATGATTGACAGGGTGGCGATGCGGTAAACGTCAAGGTTGACTACGTAGAAAGATCAAGCAGATCAGTACACTTACATTTCGGTCTCTCTGATTTTTCCTGCATGACAGACGCCGCTTGTTGTTGTTGCCTTGATACGTTAGAGGGTAATGATGCGTTTTCGTCTTCGTCATCACTGGAACTTGAGCTATCATCATCCCAAGGCAAAGCATTCAAAGCAGACACGAGTGCTGAGGCACCCATTCGAACCTTTTATTTAGAAGGCCGGATGGAGGAGGAGTGTTTATTTGAGACAGGTACAATGGGCATCGTGATCCATTATGATTGCAGATTCATTATTAAGTTGGCGAAGTTTCAGGCAAACAGGGCAGATATAAATGATGAGAATAGATTATCATGTTGTGATTAGCCGTAGATCATATGAGCAATAGTCTTTCAAGGAGATGGTGGATGATAAGGTTATATGGGACCACAAGCTGTGAAAGCTCAGGCAATAAGGGTAAATGGGCATTGCAGATATCAAGCGCATGTGGAGACGATCGAGATAGCTATGCACTTACAGAACCTATGTCTCTACCTGCACCAAAGCCGGGTCTAGCTGCAGCATCGCCTTTTTGGTTTAGATTTCGGTTATTCGGCGATGATGAAGTTATTGAAGCTGATAAAGAATCATCGCCTTTCATTCTTGACGGCATGGGATTTATCTTATCTTGTATCTCATCTTCTTCTTCTAAAGTTTCTTCTTTTTCTCTATTTCTATCTTCTGGTATTGTGTTGGTACTACTATTATTAGTATTATCATTTGTTGAGAATTGTATAGAAGGAATTTCAAAAGCAGGTGTATAAGGTAATTCATCTAATGGAGTACCTGAAATAATTGGTCTTTCTTCTTTAAACTCCTTTTCTATATTGCCCTGTTCTAAACCTTTTGAGATATCAGGTGGATGATCATTTTCACCATTTTCATCTTTTCCAGGTGCAGGATGTGTAGGAATTACATGCTTTGCAGCTGCATTAATTATTTGATCGGCAATTGGATGTTTAGGTGTAGGTTCTCTTCGATCAGGTGATGTACCTGCTGGTGGGAATGGTGGTGCATATAAGTTTGGATCAGTAGGTTGTCGAGGTGGTGTAGGTTCATCAGTCGGATTTGAAGACGACATCTTGGCTAAAGAGTGAAGCAAAGGTTGGATATCGCAAACAAAAGATTGAGTTGTAAAATTGGAAGCCTGAATAAATGTTTGTGTGTAAATTGATCTACCACTTGTCTAATGATCTATAGGTGAGTGATCTGCTAGATAAGTTACTTTCTATCTCTGACTAGAGCTAACAGCGAGCGGCCATTGTGTGATTTGAGTATTGTAAATTCGTGCTGTTTATTGACAAACCAATTACGATGAGGAGGTAGTAGTAATAAAGTTTAAGATTTGTTGGGATGTTCCAATTGAGTACTAAAGTATGGAGTATGGAATATGGAGTACCTAGTATGTGTTACGTAGGTTATGCTGTTGACATGTTAATAGTTAATATATCAGGAACATGACATAGTGTCAAGGTAAAAGCTAGGTGAACATGACAGCTCGGTGATTCATCCATCATCGTTGGAATCAATAATCAATTAAATATGTAAGTTACATGTTGGATGATCTTCCTTTGAAAAGATGACGTCGTGCTTGAAGTACTAGTGTGCTCTCGTATGCCGGTTCAGATTACGTTCTATCTCGATCTCAGGTTATTTGTAAGCTGGTCATAGTATATTTTACTTATATATATCATCGTATCATCACCGGTTATCGCCGCAATATAATATAATATAATATAATATTAATCGAGACCTGGAAACCTCGACACGTGGTTCGGTTGAACAGGTTCAAAATCGAATATTTTGACCGAAGCTGTAGTAAGTTTGTTTTGTTTTTTGTTCCAGTGTTACAGTGGTTTAGTCAACTTGCTGTAAGGTATAGGTAGAGAGTATCATCAACATCTTATATGCCCTGCTTGATTGGTTTATCGGGATATACCACGAGCGAACAATGGTCAGATACAAGAATCGTTATTTACTAGTAGAGTTTTTAGTACCTTCAACATTTGAATCAACTTTACAAAATACAAATGTAACTGATATTGATATATCTGAAGAAGAAGCTATAAATCTTGATGGGATAAAAGATGAAAGTGATGATGAAGATGAAGAAGATGAGGAAATGCCTATAACACCTATACCTAAAATACCATTTGTAATACCGAATAGTAAACCAATACTTGGATTAGGTGATGAGAATGCTTCACAACAAGTTATATATAAAGCTATAAGGAATGTTATTCAAGATATATTCGGTGATGAAGGTTGGGCAAGAGTAGCAAGTAGTTTCAGAGGTAAGTATATTCTCTTATACTACTTAAGGGTCAATGCAAAAAGCTAAATCGTTTCAATTGAAAACGCTATATAGTAATATATCATTCACCTTTGACTACATTAACATTTATAAGAATTGCAAGACCATATTATAGATTAATTTGGTCTGGTATAACATTTTTAAATCAATTAAATAAACAACAAATTATACCTAGAATTTTAGGTGTTTCAGGTACAATTAAAAAATTACAAAATTTAGGTATAAGTTATCATCGTTTAATTATTGCTCAATTATTGAATTATTCGTTAACATCATCATCCGACCAACAAAAAAGTATTAGTGGTAATGGATTAGGTGATAAAGGTAAATTGAAGAAAGAAAGTGAAAGGGAGATTGAAGAAATAAATAGATTAAATGAAAATCAATAATAATAGTAATAATAAAAGCGATTTTTTCGTATAATAGTGGAATCGTACATTGCATAAATCAAATTTTGTTGTATTCTTATCTTATCTTATATCAAGCTTGTATATAAATGTGATTAAATGTAAATAATGACAACAAGGCTATTGCAGATCAAGTTCTAATGTTATATTTGCACAGTATTGGTATTTGTGTTTAATCAATATCTGCATTATTCACTTGATTATCACGATTAGAATAAACCATTGTACATTTCTTTTCAATTTCTGTAAACAATTCACCTGGATAAGACAATCATACCAAGAAACGAAAAGGTAAAGTCAAACTAAAAAGTCCATCTCTTGTAAGAAAATTCCCCCTCACGCTTCCTTGACCGGACCCTACAAAGATATGTGATGGACAGATCAAAGTCGGTATCTCTGACCTTATTATATTACTATTGAGATCTACCAAATATCGGACTACCGAATAAAAAAAGGAAGCAGGCTGGTATAGACTTCTAAACTCTGGATATATACAATTAACAACTTGATTAGCACTCTTTTGAGTAAATTCAATGTTAGTTCTGATTTTGTGCTACTTCTTCTAATCTTTGTTCTAAACCTTTACCTAAACCTTGTCTTTCCCATTCACCTTCACCTAAGCCTAAACCTCCTAATGAAGTTGGTCTATGACCATCAAAACTTGATTTGGGTTGTAATGTTTTTCCTGGACCAGCGCCAACTACAGGTGGTGTAGAAATTGAGTTAGATCTTGAACCACCACTTAATATAGCTGCTGGGTTTGGACTATTATCACCTAATATTCCACTACCACCCAAGTTAGGCGAGATAGGATTATGTGGTGTCATGACAGGTGATCTAGTTGACATTGAAGGTGAAATCGTTCCAGGTAAATGATCAGGGGATAAATTGCCTGAAGTGATATCTTCTAAAGATGTTACTTTAGTAGGTACAGAAAGTAGTAAATCGTTATAAGATAAGTAGGAAATACGATGCTTGTTGTTCTTGTTTGGTGAGATGTGTGAAGGCAGAGAAGATGGCGTGAGAGCTTGGAAAGCATTATTTGAACCCTTTAAAACGAGCATCGAGAAAGTCAATTGTGGTTCTCTTCGAAGAAAAGTTTAGTCATGAGAAAGCTGCCAACTTACATCTGAAGACGGTGAAGAAGCTCTCTCTTCTGCTATGACGGCTGATTCTGGAATAGTGTTTTGAACGGGAGCTGTTTGCGAGGCTGCTGAAGAAGCATTTGCAGCAGGCGCTCCACCGAAAGCCCATCCACCTGGTACTTGAGGACCTGTACTAATCCGTTGAGGCATAGCTGGTCTGGGTACCGTGGCACTCAAGCCATGTTCGCCTGAAGTAGGACTGATTTGACCTCCTGTTACGCCAGCAGCTTGCTGGGTGTTGAACTGACCTAAAATAGGTGGTGACGTAGCTGGAGAAGCTATAGAAGAGGTTCCAGAAGTGACCGAGATTGGACTAGGTGATCTGGAGTGAATTGCTGCTCCACTACTGATTGGACCTGAGCTCGAACCTACTCCCCCAGGACCTAAAGAAACTTTTCTGCTAGGAGGCATACCTGGTAAACTTGATGAAGATTGTCTGGCCATCCCAGTACCAGTACCAGCACTTGTAATTGAAGGGGCAGGAGCTTCGATCTCTAAACCTTCAAAACCTCTTGACAACCCATTTTCATCTATATTATTACTTGCAGTTAAAGCTTCTACAGCATCATCTAAAACAGCAGGAACTGTATGATCTAATGTTGAACCGTGTGATAAATGTGATAATCTACTTGATTTATGGTTTAAGGTATGTTGTTGTTGTTGATGAGTTGGATTAGGATTTAATGATAAAGAAGAAACGGGTGGAAATTCAATATCTCTTTCAAAAATTGCTGATCCACTTGAATGTATTGATGAAGGTGATGAAGGTCTTGAAGATAAATGATGAGAATGTATAGGTACAGGTACAGCAGAAGAAGGTGTTCCACCGCCAGCTCCTCCTGTTCCAGATGTACTTCTAGGAATTGGATGATATAATGTTGGTCCAGTTGGAGGTGGAGATGAACCTAATTCACCCGAATGTAATCTACCTGTACCTAAAGGTCGAACAGGTGATACATCCCTTGATGTAAGTGGTGAACGTGATCTTTGAGGTGTACGTGATCCCCTTTGTCGGGGTGTCAACGTTGGTGATGGCTCTCTGGGATCAGCATTTGGAGGAGGTGGGGGAAGATCAACGGGAGCTGTGCACAACCACAATATAGGTCAGTTAAGAAGACTTTAGACCTCAGTCACTGAAACTTACAAAGTTGGGCACCGATTGGGATTTGAGTCATGGTTGAATATGATTGACTGTTACTCTAATTCGTCTACTATATATGAGGAAATACTTCAAGCTTGATTGTGTGCTGTTTGGTGAAAGTAAAGTTGGAAGAGTTGATCATTAATTTTGTGGAGTTGGGAGAAAAGTGATCGAGCTGATGATCTGCTTGGGAAGGGTTATGAGGATATACCGAAATATAGAGGTGGTTAATAATTCACCGTGTATATTTATGATGTGAACAGAAAGTTCCCCAAAATGCGATAAGAGTTTGTATGTGATTTTGATGGATTTAATTTATGTGGTTCTTGGTTGAAAGCAAGGTAGGTTGAGGTTTACTTTACGCGTGGTTGTGTGATAACGATCAAATATAATTCACTAGTAGTAGTACTGCAGAGCGTGGGGGCCCTATTTCACAAGACTCGGTATTTCACAGCTTTCGCTTCGATTGATGAGTCTGGATTCAAGGATCTGCGCTTGATGCTTGGTATTCCTTTCGGTGAAGTGTAAAGCAGGTCAATGGGGAATATGTTGAAATGTAAAGATTAGTGGTGTAGCAATGATTATACCATGCACACGATATGATATATGATGAATGGTAGTGGACGATGTATGTACAACGAATAGCATGGCATAGCAGTCAAGCAGTGAAGCAGCAGCAGCAGCAGTGAACTTTGTTTATCATAATCTAAATAATATTTAATGACCCGCCGGAAATGGTCAGTGGCGTACCTAACTACTCGTAATCTTAAATCTCAATAACCGGTTATAGTCATCAAGCGTTGAAAGAAACAAATATATAAATAGGTAGTCCACATTGTCCACAAGCAGCGTAACGGAGGGGATCACATAAGAATATCTAATGTCCTCGTTGAAAGATCAAAGCAAAAGTTGAACATGATTCGGATAGTCAAATGCTTTAGCTTTAGCTTTAGCTGCTTGATCATGATGGACTTTAGAGAAAAGCACACTTTATAACAACTACTCAATACTACCACATACTCCCACTAACAAATATAAGAAAACAATAACAAGCAAAGTAGGCTCAACGAGAAACATATAAGAGATCCTAATATCGTCATTCCAACGAGTCATAATCAGCACCGCAGAAATTCGTCATGCCATATCAACCAAATCATATATTCAAAGGTGTCGTGACTAAAGTGGGGGTAATGAGAAAGACAGCGACAGTAACGGTGGGTTATTCGTGATGTTGATAATCAGAGCAGGAAACAGTGCTGATATGGGGATTGGTAAAATAGGTCGAACGTATATTTGAACATCCTAAAATATTGAAAGAGATAAAAAGGCATAAGAAATATTTAGTACATGATGAGAATGAAGGTGAGTTTGAATAGTTTTGAAGGATTTCTGACAGGTTCATTTATATGATATGATATGATATGTAGACAGTTATACTGATTTTCTTCGATTTTTTTGTCAACATAGTTGCTCGATTAGATGATAAAGTAACGATAATTCACGGTTTACGAACATCAAAATCTAAATCATTCAGATTACATTCGATACAATCTAGAGATACAAGACAACATCCAAATGAACCTATACCACAAACGATATCTGAACCAAGCTTGAAACCAAGGAAACAATCGAAATTGGGTGTTTTAGAAAGTTTGAATAATGAAATTAGAGGTGAAAGTGCTGCTGTTTCTAGGTAATCATTATCAATGCATATAGATATGAAATAATGAATTGACTCAAATAAAGTTTTCTGATCATCTGCTGATGGAAGGTGCCCATCCGACTTGTAAGCTGCTAACTCGTCAAGGACATTGGCCTTATTTTCACCTATAGTCAATTCATATATGGTAATATCAGTCCATCACAAGGCGCACAAACTATATACAAGAAAGGGCAAGAAGGAAAAAATTCATAAGGTAATTTTTCACACATCCAGATCTCACTTGAAGTTATCAAAGGAAATAAACGAGAAAATCAGAAATCTACTTTCATATCAGGCTTGTTATCCCCTTTAAATCTACCCGCGAAATATTTTTCCGTTCCTGCATCTTTACCTCTAGCTCTATTTGTCAACCTTGAACCAAATACCCATGTACCCAACCAACCGAAAGTAGCCATACCTGCACCTTCGTTTGGCCCTAAAGGAAGATTCTACAACAAGAAAATACGATCGGAAAGCTGGGTTAGTCGGATTGATCGGACATGCTGAAACTGCCAAAAAAAACGTAAAAATAGAAAGTGAACTCACTAAACCACTGATGAAACCTGGATTATATTTACTCAAAGTTCTGCCTTTGATTTCGTTGATTATGCTGAATGTGAGCAGACGGTTTTGATTCAGTGATCCGAAGAAAATTTGTGCAATATTCCTTGAAAAATACCTCTAACTGTTATAATGAAAGAATAGTAGAGGGTTTTCACTCACTTTGAAGCTGTCTTAGCCGCTGATGCAAAAGCAGTATGACCAACTTTGAAACCTGGACAAGAACAAACATCGCCTATAGCATAATAGTGATTGTTATTGAGGATGGATACTTTCGATGTGGAATTTACCTAAAGCAGGGGTATATTAACAATGACTAATTGCTGTACCGTATAACATGTTTATATTATCATATATGGGGGACATAGTATCTCTTAAGTTTATAGCCGTACTTGCATGTTCGAAATATGAGGAGAGAAGACTTACCTTCAAATACTCATTCACTCTAATTAAATCGCCATCTAAAGCATTTTGATCAATTTCACCAACTAAATTTGAATTCGGCTTCATCCCACATCCACAATGAATATAATCTGCTTTTATAGAATCACCACTTTTCAATCTTACAGTGACTAATTCATCTTGTAATCCGAATTTACCATCCCATTTTACCTCTGTGTTTTTATCTCTATTCACATCATAAACATCATTTTCGTTATCATTCTCGATACTTTCGCTCTTCACATTAGGGTTGACGCCAGCGTTGGAAGTAATAGTAGTAGTAGAAGAAGAAGAAGAAGGAGAAGAAGATTGAGATTGAGATGTCAACGAAGAAGGAAAAAAAACTCT